>NW_006922385.1:132016-140348 GCF_000298275.1 Orycteropus afer afer | reverse complement strand
ATAACAAAATAAAAGAAAAATTAGAAATGATACAAAATCTATACATAGAAATCTAGAAGATTAATACTAAATTTTCAGAAGTAGATAACACTTTGAAAGGACAAAATAGTAGAATGAAATCAATGGAAGACAGAATTAGTGAAACTGAAGACAAATACCTGAATACTTCTTTGGGAAGGGATCAATTAGAAAAAAGTTCAAAGCAAAATGAAGAAAGTTTAAGTTTTATGCGGGATGCCATCAAAAGTAATAATCGAAATGTAATCAGAATTCTAGAACAGAAAGAGAAAAAGAAAACCACTGAGAAAATTGTCCAAGATTTGTTGGAAGATAAATTACTTGATATTATGAAAGATAAGAATATATCAATTCAGGAATTCCAATGAACCCAAAACAGGATTGACCCCTAATGAAAATCACCAAGACTCATCATCATCAAACTCATCAAAATCAAAGAGAAAGACAGAATCCTGAGAGCAGCATGGGAAAAATAAAAAGTTACCTATAAGGTACAACCAATAAGACTAATTTCTGATTTCTGAGAAGAAACCATGCAAACGAGATGACAATGGGAAGTTATATACATAACCCTGAAACAGAAAAATTTCCATGAAAAAATTATATACCCAGCAAAACTGTCCCTCTAATAAGATGGTGAATTGAAACATTCCCAAAGAAGCAGAAATTAAGGAAATTTGTTAAAATCAGACCAACCTTATAAGACATATCTAAGGGAATCCTTTGAACAGAGAACCAATAATAGCAAACATCAACTGACCATTAATACACAAGATGACATAACCCAGAAACCACAGCTATGGACATATCCAAAGTAAAATAAGCTTACAAGATTGTAAATAGGGAACCAGAGGCATCAATTGGCAAATGAGGACAACTACAAACCAACAAGAGGGAAGAAATAGTTTAGCTACGTTTTTGTTATGTGCTGTCGAGTCAGACCCGACTCATAACGACCCCTCCTTGGGTTTCTGAAGACAGTATCACTACAGAAGTAGATTGTCCCATCTTCCTTCTGAGGAGTGGTTGGTGGATTTGAACTGCCAGCCTTCTGGTTAGCAGTCAAGTGCCTTAGGCACTATGCTACCAGAGCTCCCAGTTTAGTTACAGAACTTCTAAATGATGAGGAAGTCAAGAGAGTTGTGAGATAGTATGGACTGTTTTAACCTCAGGACAAAAATGTAAATCATAGGGTAATCTCAAAGAAAATTGGTAACCTTCACTTCACAATAAAAAAGAGAACAAGCACAAATATTTAGTAAATATTAAAGCAATAGCAACAAAGGAAGTGATAACAAAATTCATAAGCATAATGACCTCAGCACAGAAAATTATATGGAACAAAGAAACCAGGAACACCATGAAAAAACACATAACAAAATGACAGCAACAAATTCATACTTGTGGATAACTGCACTGAAAGTTAATGGATTAAATGCACCACTCAAAAGATGGACATTTGCATATTGGATAAGAAAACATAATCCATCAATATTCTATCTACAAGAGACATGCCTTAGAAACAAAGACAAAAATAGGCAAAAAATCAAAGGGTGAAAAAAGATATATCAAGCAAATAGCAACCAAAAAGAGCAGGAGTGGCAATATTAATTTATGATCAAGTTGACTTTAAGACAAAAACCACCATATAAGACAAGGAAGAACATTATATAATGATTAAAGGATAAATTGAACAAGAAGACATAGCCGTACTAAATATCTATGGACCCAATGAAAGAGCCCCAAAATATAAATCAGTCTAAGATAGACTTGAAAAGGCAAATAGATGACTCCACAGTCATAGTAGGAGACTTTAATACACCACTTTCAATGAAGAATACAACAACTGGAAAGAAATTCAACTAAGATACAGAAGAGCTAAACAATACAATCCATCAACTTGAACTTATAGACATCTACAGAGCACTTCACCCAACAACAGCACAATATACATTCTTTTCCAATGTACATGGAACATAGACCATATCTATCTATTAGACCATAAAGCAAGCCTTAATAAATTTAAAAATGATTGAAATAGTGCAAAGAACGTTCTCAGATCACAATGCTACCAAATTAGAAAGCAAATTAGAAATTAAGAAGATCAACAGAAAAGTAGCAAACACATGGAAACCAAACAACACCCTCCTCAAAAATGACTAAGAAAAATAAATAAAAAATGAAATTAAAAAATTCCTTGAATCAAACAAGAATGAAAACACAATGTACCAAAATCTTTGGGACATAGCAAAATCAGTGATCAGAGGGCAATTTATAGCAATAAATGCACACATCAAAAAAGAAAAAAGAGCCAAAATCAACACTTTACACCAACATCTCCACCAAATACAAAAAGATCAGCAAGAAAAACCTACAGTCACCAGAAGAAAGGAAATAATACAGATTCAACCAGAAATCAATGAAACAGAAAATAGAAAGACAATAGAAAAAATCAACAAGACTAAAAGTAGCTTTTTGAAAAGATTAACAAAATTGATAAACCACTGACCAATTTAACAAAGGAATAGAGGGAGAGAATATAAATAACAAGAACAAGAAAGCAAATTGGCAACATCGGAACAGAATCAACTGAAATAAAAAGGATAATATCAGGATACTATGAAGAACTGTACTCCAAGAAATTTTAAAGTCTTGAAGAACTGATCAGATTTCTAGAAACATGCTACTTACCTAAACTAACACAGACTGAAATGGAAAATTGAATGGATCCATAACAGAAGGACAAATTGAACAGGTCATAAAAAGTTACAAAAAAAATAAATAAAATAAATAAAAAATCCTGGCCCAGAGAGTTTCCCTAGAGAATTCTACCAAACATTCAGAGAAGAACTGACACCAATCCTACTCAAATTAATCCACAACACAGGAAAGGATGGAATCCTCCCAAATTCATTTGATGAAGCAAGCAAAACCTTCATACCAAAACCAGGCAAAGACATCACTAAAAAGGAAAATTACAGACCACTATCCCTCATGAATATAGATGAAACAAATCTTCAACAAAATCCTAGCCAATAGATTCCAACAATGTACCAAAAAAATTATTCATTATGAACAAATGAGGTTCATATCAGGTGTGGAAGGATGGTTCAACATTAGAAAATCAATTAACGTTATCCACCACATAAATAAAACAAAAGAAAAGAACCACAGGATCATATCAATCGATGCAGAAAAGGCA
Source organism: Orycteropus afer afer (assembly GCF_000298275.1). Lineage (NCBI taxonomy): Eukaryota > Metazoa > Chordata > Mammalia > Tubulidentata > Orycteropodidae > Orycteropus > Orycteropus afer. The sequence goes on along the minus strand of NW_006922385.1, from coordinate 137,128 downwards.
CTTGATAAAATCCAACACTTACTCCCGATCAAAACTCTCAGTAAAATAGGAATAGAAGGACATTCCTCAACATAATAAAGGGAATAGATACAAAACAAACACCAAACATTATTCTCAATGGAGAGAGACTGAAACCATTGTCCCTTGAGAACAGGAACCAGACAAGGATGCCCTTTATCCCCACTTCTATTCAAAATTGTATTGGAAGTCTTAATCTGGGCAATAAGGCAAGAAAGGGAAGTCAAAGCATCCAAATTGGTAAAGAAGAAGTAAAACTAACCTTATTTGCTGAAGATATGATCCTATACCTAGAAAACCCAAGAGAGTCAGTAAAAACCTTCTGGAACTAATTGAGAGATTTAGCATATTGGAAGGATAGAAGATCAATATCAAAAAATCAGTTGGATTCCTCTACACCCACAGTGAGATTGCTGAAAAAGAAATAAAGAAATCAATATCATTTATACTAGCTACCAAAAAAAAAAAAAAAAAAAGGCTTGGTGGCTGTTTTTCTCTTGCAGGTAGCTCTATTTTAAGGCCTGGGCTCGAGGTAGGCAGGCTGGCTCTCAGGGGCTGCATTTGCTTGGGGGAGGCTCTTTATTAAAGCCAGTGGCTGAGGTAGGCAGGTCCAGGGCTTGGGGCCTGCTGTTTGCTTGGGGTTGGCTCTTTATTAAGTCTGGGGCCCGAGGTAAGTGGGCCCAGGCTTGGAGGCTGCTTTTCGCTAGTGGGCAACTCTATAAGGCCAAGGCCTGAGGTAGGTGAGCCCAGGGCTTGGCATTCTTTTTGCTTGTGGAGAGCTCTATTTTAAGGTGTTTCTCAAGGTAGGCAGGTCTAGAGGTGTTAGGAACAACTAAGGGAGACAAACTTGTCTGTAAGTTTGTCATCCTGTAGTGGCTTATGTGTTGCTGTGAGGAGGGAGGCTATACCACTGTATTGAAAAATGTCAGAGGCTTATTCATGATGGACATGTTTCAGCAGAGTTTCCAGGCTAAGATAGACTTGGAAGTAGGAAGAGGCCATCCACTTCTCAAAGAATTGTTCAGTGAAAACATCATGAATAGCAGTGAAACACTATCTGATATATTACTGGAAAACTTTATGAATACCACTGAAACACTGTCAGATATAGTGCCAGAATATGAGCCCATCAGGTTGGAAGGTACTCAAAATTTGACTAGGAGCTCTGGTAGCATAGTGCCTAAGGCATTTGATTGCTAACCAGAAAGCTGGTGGTTCAAACCCACCAGCCACTACATGGAAGGAAGGTTGGGCAATCTACTTCTGTAGTGTTGCTGTCTTGGAAACCCAAGGAAGGGTCACTATGCATCGGGTTCAACTCAATGGCACATAACAACAAAATTTGACTGGTCAAGGGCTGACTCCTCAGAGTAGAGACAACCTTAACAATATGAATAGAGTAAAGCTTTCGGGATCTCCATTGGCTGATGTAGCATGACTCAAAATGAGGAGAAACAAATGCAAATATCCATTAATAACTGAACCATGAAATGTATGAAGTATGAATCTAGGAAAATTGGAAGTTGTCAAAAATGAAATGAAACACATAAAGATCAATATTCTAGGCATTAGTGAGCTGAAATGGGTCAGTTTTGGCCATTGTAAATCAGACAACCATATATGATTTACTATACCAGAATGACCAATTGAAGGGGAATGGTGTGGCATTCATCAACATAAAGAATGTTTATGAACTATTGCTCTATAGTACAACAGTATCAGTGATAGGATTCTGTTATTGTGCCTACAAGGAAGACCAGAAAATACTGCTATTATTCAAATATATACACCAACCTCCAAAGCCAAAGATGAGGAAACTGAAGATTTCTACCAACTTCTCAGTCTGAAATTGACCAAATATGCAATCAAGATATGTTGATTATCACTGGTGACTGGAGTGTAAAAGTTGGAAACAAAGAAGAGTTACTGGTAGTTGGAAACTATGTCCTTGGTGACAGAAATAAAGCTGGAGATTGCATGACAGAATTTTGCAAGACTAATGAGTTATTCATTGTAAATACCTTTTTTCAACAACATAAGCAACGTCTATATATGTGGATTTCACGAGATGAAATACTCAGGGATCAGACTGACTACATTTGTGGCAAGTGGCAGTGGAGAATTTCAATATTTTCAGCCAAAAAAAGGCCATTAGCTGATTGTGGAACAGACTATCAATATGAACATTCAAGTTGAATTTGAAGATAAAACAAGTCCATGAAAGCCAAAATATGACTTGATTATATCCCTCCTAAATGTAGAGACCATCTAAAGAATAGATTTGATGCATTGAACACCTATGACCAAAAACCAGAGGAATTGTGGAATCACATCAAGAACATCATCCATGAAAAAAGCAAGAGATCATTAAAAAGATAAGAAAGGAAGAAAAGACCAAAATGGATGTCAGAAGAGAATCTGAAACTTGCCTTTGAGCAGAGAGTTGCTAAAGCAAATGGAAGAAATGACAAGATGAAAGAGCTCAATAAAAGATTTCAATGAGCAGCTCGAGCAGACAAAGCCAATTACTATAATGAAATGTGCAAAGACTTGGAGTTAGAAAACCAAAAGGTAAGAGCATGATTGCCACTTCTTAAGCTGAAAGAACTGAGGAGAAAGCTTAAGCCTCACATTTCAATACTGGAAGATTCTATGGGCAAAATATTGAATGATTCAGGAAGCATAAAAAGAAGATGGAAAAAATACACAGAGTCACTGTATCACAAAGAATTGGTTAATGTTCATCCATTTCAAGAGGTGGCATATGATCAAGAACCAACTGTACTGAAGGAAGAAGTTGAAGCTGCACTTAAGTCATTGGCAAAGAATAAAGCTTCAGAAATTGATGGAATACCCATTGAGATGGTTAGACAAAGTTATGCCATGCTGGAGCCACTCACTCAGTTATGCCAAGAGATTTGGAAGACAGCAACCTGGCCAATTGACTGGAAGAGCTACATATTTGTACCCATTCCAAAGAAAAGTGATCTTACAGAAAGTGGCAATTATTGAACAATATCATTAATATCACTTGCAAGTAAAATCTTACTGAAGATAATTAAAAAATGATTGCAGCAGTATCTTGACAGAGGGTTCAGAAGAGGAAATGTAATTAGGGATATAATTAGTGATGCTGGATGGATCTTAGCTGAAAGCAAAGAATGCCAGAAAGATGTTTACTTGTGTTTTATTGACTATGCAAAAACATTTGATTGTGTGGATCATAACAAATTATGGATAACATTGAGAAGAAAGGGAATTCCAGAACAATTGATTGTATTCATGAGGAAACTGTACATAGATCAGGAGGCTGTGGTTCAACCAGAACAAGGGGATACTGCATGGTTCAAAATCAAGAAGGGAGTGCATCAGGTTGTATCCTTTCATCATACTTATTCAAATTGTATGCTGAGCAAATAATCTGAGAAACTAGATTATATGACGAAGAATGTGGAATCAGGATTGGAGGAAGGCTCATCAACAACCTGCGATATGCAGATGACACAACTTTGCTTGCTCAAAGTGAGGATGCTTTGAAGCACTTACTGATGAAGATTAAAGGTAACTGTCTACAGTACAGGTTACACCTCAATACAAAGAAAACAAACATCTTCACAATTGGTCCAATAGAAAACTTCATGGTAGGTGGAGAAAATATTGAAGTTGTCAAGGTTTTCATATTACTTGGTTCTACAATCAACATCAAAGGAAGAAGCAGTCAAGGCATCAGACAATGCCCTATACTCAATGCAATCACTGGGCAAATGTACAGCAAAAGACCTCTTTCAAATAATGAAGAGCAAAGACATCTCCCTGAAAACTAAAGTGCATCTAATCCAAGCCATGGTATTTTCACTTGCCTCCTATGCATGTGAGAGCTGGACAATGAATAAGGAAAACTGAAGGAGAGTTGATGTTTTTGAGTTGTGTGGTTGGAGATGAATGCTAAGAGTACCACGGTCTCTTAAAGGGACTAACAAATCTGTTCTGGAAGAGGTACAGCCGGAATGCTCCTTGGAAGTGAGAATGGTCAGACTTTGTCTCAGCTACTTTGGTCAGGTTGTCACAAGGAAGCATTCCCTGCAGAAGAATATCATGCTTGGTAAAGTGGAGTGTCAATGAGGAAAGGGAAGGCCCTCAACAAGATGTATAGACACAATGGCAACAGTGATGGGCTCAGGTATAGCAAGGATTGTGAGGCTGGCACAAGACTGGGCAGTGTTACATTCTGCTGTGCATAGGGTTGCTACGAGTTGGTGATGGCTCCATGGCACCACACTACCAGAAAACAAACAAACAAAAATATTTGGGAATATATCTTACCAGGAACACAAAAGACCTGCGCAAAGAAACCTTGAAGTCACAAAACATGACTTAAAGAAACCATAAAAGATAGAATTAAATGGAAGACATACTATACTCAAGGATAGGAAGACTGAACATTGGGAAAATGTCAAATCTACCCAAAGCAATATATGCATTCAATGCAATCCCAATCCAGATCCAATCAACATTCTTTGAGGATATGGGAAAACCAGTCACTAACTTTATATGGAGATGAAAGAGACCTTGGATAAGCAAAGCATTATTGAAGAAAAAGAACAAAGTAGGAGGTCTCACACTCCCATATCTCAAAACGTACTATACAGCCATAGTCATCAAAAGTGCCTGGCATTAGTAGAATGACAAACACATAAACCAATGGAATAGAACTGATAACCCAGAAATAGATCCATCAACCTATGGTCAGCTGATCTTTGACAAAGTTGCAAAATCCATTAAATGGGGAAAAGATTGCCTGTTTAACAAATGGTGCTGGCAAAGCATTGGCAGAAAAATGAAACAAGATCTAACTAACTCCAGATGGATCAAAGACTTAAATGTGAAACCTAAAATTATGAAGTTCCTCAAGGAAAACTAGGGGTAAATTTAAACCAAACCAAACCAAACCCACTGCCATGGAATCAGATCTGACTCATAGTGACCTCTCCTTGGGTTTCTGAGATAGTATCAATATGGAAGTAGATTGCTCAACCTTCCTTCAGAGCAGTGGCTGGTGGATTTGAACCAACAGCCTTATGGTTAGTAGTCAAA
>NW_006922385.1:119893-131826 GCF_000298275.1 Orycteropus afer afer | reverse complement strand
TGGTTCAAACCCACCAGCCACTCCTCAGAAGGAAGGTTGGGCAATCTACTTCTGTAGTCATACTACCTCAACCCAAAGAGGGGTTGCTATGAGTTGTGCCTGACTTTATGGCACAAAACAACAGCAACAACAAAAATTAAATTTCTATGAGCTTCCAAAGCCTTCCCCAAAAGAGTCAAAAGAGAACCTACTACTGAGAAAAGTGTTCAGCAATGGCATATATGACCAGGGACTTATCTCTAGAATTTATAGAAAACACCCAACACCTCAACAACAAAAAGACAAAGAATCCAATTATAAAATAGGCAGAAGACATGAATAGACACTTCACCAAAGAGGACATTCTGGCAGCCAAAAAACATATAAAGAAAAGCTCATGATTGTTAGCCATTAGAGAGGTGCAAATCAAAACAACAATGAGATACCATCTTGCAAGTTCAACAAGACAGAAAATAACAAATTCTGGCAAGGATGTGGAGAGATTGAGATTCTCATACATTGCTGGTGGTACTGTAAAATGATCCAACCAAAGTGGAAAGCAGTATGGTGATTCCTTAAAAAGTTGGAATTAACATTTGGCCCAGCCATTCCATTACTAGATATATATCCTAAAGAAGTGAGAGCCAGGAGAAGAACAGATACATGCACACCCATGTTCATCACAGCACAATTTACAATAGCCAAAAGATGGAAACAACCTAGGTGCCCATCAACAAAAGAATAGATAATAAAACTATGGTCATACACACAATGGAATACTATGCAACCGTAAAGAATAACGTAGAATCTGCAAAACACCACATAAAGTGGATGAACTTGGAGGATGTTATGCTGTGAAATAAGTCAATCACAGAAGGTCAAATATTGTATTAGTCCATTATTGTAGAAGGTCAAGGAAAGCATTCTATATGGAAGGATGTTTTCTTGGTTGGTTATGAGGGGTAGGAAAGCAGGGAAGGGAACACTGGTAGATTGGTAGAGATAAGTATTGATTTGGGTGAACAGAAGGGCAATGTACCAAATGTGAGTGATCAACATGGTGAGATTGAGGAAGAGGAAGACACGAAAAGTGCATGGGAGGTATAGGTAACAAAGATGAATGCTTTGGCATATACTTACTGCATTGTCAGTGAAGGCAAACATTGATCTATGGGTGGATAGATGGGTGGACAGGCTTAACTCTTAGGTGTGCCTATGCAGGGGGGGAGTGTGCCCAAGATCATGTATAGGGTTAAAAGACAATGTTTCTACAAGTGCACTTGTATGTTCTGTAAGAATTCCCACTTATATAGTAGAGCTGACAAGGAACAAGACTTCAATCACTTCTTGGCCACAGACAGCTACTCAGAGGAGAGAGCAGTTGGACCTGTGGGCTTGGGATCATATTCACAGGGGATGTCAAGTTCAATTGGCAAAATATTCTACAGAGAAACATTGTTCCACATTCCTCTTTGGTGAGTAGCACCTGGAATCTTGAAAGCTTGGAAACAGACATCTAGATGCAACTATGGGTCTCTCCTCAGTGAGACCAAAGAAGATTGAAGGAAACCAAAGACACATGGAAAAATTAGTGCAAGTGACTGCTCCACCATATGATCCTCAGCCTATGAGACTAGAATAGAATGTGCCTGGTTACCACAGTCAACCACTTGGAAGGGGATCTATGTAGGAGATCCTGGATAGGCTGGGAGAACAGTGTGGAAAAAAACTCAAAATCATTTGAAAAAAAAAAGGGACCAGGTTTGCTGGTGATATAGAGACTGATGGAAACACTGAGACTATGGTCCCTAGCTGTCCTTCCCGTCTGGAATTGAACCCCCTCTTGTGGCTTTCAGCAATACAAAAGACAGGCATGTGAGCTGAGCATTTACATTAGGTAGATACACTCCTTGGAGAGATCAATCAAGGGAGAATAGAAGGGCTGTGTATGCACAAGGAGACAGGTGGAGGGATAGGAATGCATGGGAGGGAAGGACACAAGAAAGTCGTAACTGTGGAGAAGAAGTGTAAGGGAGATTTTGCATTGTGGCCAATTGAAGTCAATGTCATGAGACAAAGTGTATGTGAGCTGCTGTATGGAAAGTGAATTTGCTCTCTAAATTTTCACCCAGCTCATAATAAAAATAATAATAATAAAAAAAAAACTCATCACTTCATAAAACAATCCTTTTTTTTAGTTGAACCGAGTATTTATTTTGGCACTACAATGAACACTGAAAATATAATGATGAAAAAGATAGATAAAGTAACATAGTGTAGTTTTTAGTCTACTTTTTTATATGTTTTCCCATCCCTTGAATAATAAAAAGCAGATATAGTCTACTATATATAAAGATACCTGTCTCTAGTCAAAGAATGTTGGTATATTATTGTTGAGTTGAAAATTAAATCATAATTTGTGTTTGACTGTTTTGGCTATTCTATCATAAAATGGAGCAAAATAATTTGGTCATATAGTCAAAAAATAAATTAGGTCACTAATTAAACTTTAGTAAAAAAGAAAATCTCTATCTTTGTCAATAAATACATAAATACATCCATCCATTCATACTTGTCACAGCCTAACTGTTAAATTAATTATATTTGCTTAAGTTTGTTTTTTTTTAAGCTCACTTGCTCTCAGAAATCAAATGTGAGAATAAATAGAAGTGACAGAAGAGTACATTTCCTACTGCTAATTTAGATTCATTGAATGAGACCTTCCTAGTGTTCACTCTGACTTGGCAAGAGTAGAAATCAAAATCAAAAAAGAAGAAAAAAGATTGTGTTAGGAAGAATGCAACTGGTACTATCAATATATACAGGATTTTTTCAGGTTTGAATTTTTGATATATTCATGTATATTATCAGAAATGTGAAGTAAAAGTAGTTCTATCTTTTTTTTAAATATTCCAGTTCAAAAAAGAAAAACAATATATGTCTAATGTATTATAATATACATGCATTAAAAACTACTAACCTGGAAATAAATTATCAGGGAAATATCAAAGTTAATAAAGGAAGGCATAATTAAGCTAATTAGGTTTGGTATGCTATGTTGAAATCACTGGTGGTCAATGAAATCAATGACATAACATACTAGTAAATATGGCTATCCTTTTAAGCTATTGCACATTGTTACATCTTTCAGGAAGGAATAATTGAGTATATTTAATATTAACTTGATTCTCTAGTTATATTTTAAATTTCACTGTTTAGAATAAAAAAAGAATTACATCTAGAAAAGATAAATGAGGTGATAGTATTATTATGTACCACTAAATGCACATAGAATCTTCTCAGACAAATCTCTTTTAAGAAATTTATGATTTCTATTCTCACAAGCCCCTGGAAGCAGGGAGCAGTGGCAAACAGGGTCAGTGGCTGGAACATGTAAGGCAGGCAGCAGTTGGCCCCCAGGCAGCAGGGAGCAGTGGCAGACAGGGCTGGCAGGAACAGGTAGGCGGTAGCCCAGGAAGTGAGCAGAGTGGTTGGAACAGCAGAGGGAGACAAACTTGTCTGTCTGTCTTACTGGGGTGGCTTGTGTGTTGCTGTGAGGCTGGAGGCTGTGCCAGCAGGGGTGTACTTTTGCAAAATTAAAAACTCTGAAACATTGCCAAAAATGAAATGAAACGCATAGAGATTGATATCCTAGGCATTGCTGAGCTGAAATGGACCGGTTTGGGCCATTTTGAATGAAAAGATATGGAACACATAGAGATTGATATCCTAGGCATTAGTGAGCTGAAATGGACCGGTTTGGGCCATTTTGAATCAGATAACTATATGATCTACTATGTCGGGAATGAAATATTGAGGAGGAATGGCGTGGCATTCATTGTCACAAAGAATGTTTCAAGATCTATCATGAAGTACAATGCTGTCAGTGATAGAAAAATATCCATATGCCTACAAGGAAAGCCAGTTAATACTACTATTCTTCAGATTTACACACCAATCACCAAAGCCAAAGATAAGGAAATTGAAAAATTTTACCAACTTCTGCAGTCTGAAATTGACCAAACATGCAATCAAAATGTGTTGATTATCACTGGTGACTGGAATGCAAAAGTTGGAAATAAGGAAGAATCAGAGGTAGTTGGAAAATTTGGCCATGGAGATTAAATAATGCTGGAGATCCCATGATAGAATTTTGAAAAATCACTAGCTTACTCATTGCAAATACCATTTTTTCAACAAAAGAAACAGTGACTATACACATGGACTTCACCAGATGGAGTACACATAAATCAGATTGACTACAACTGTGGCAAGAGGTGATGGAAGCTCAATATCTTCAGCCAAAACAACGCCAGGAGCTGATTGTGGAACAGACCATCAACTGCTCATATGTAAGTTAAATTTGAAAATGAAGATAATTAAAATGAGTCCACGAGAGCCAGAATATGATCTTGATAATATCCTTCTTGAATTTAAAGACCATTTAAAGAATAGATTTGATGCATTGAAAACCAATGACTGAAAAACAGAAAAATTGTGAGATGGCATCAAGAATATCATACATGAAGAAAGCAAAAGGCCATTAAAAGGACAGATAAGGAAGAAAAAAACAAAATTAATGTCACAAGAGACTGTGAAACCTGCCCTTGAACAGAGATTAGCTAAAGTAAATGGAAGAAATGACAAGATAAAAGAGCTAAACAGAAGATTTCAAAGAGCAGCTAGATAAGACATTGTCAATGATTATAATGCAATGTGCAAAGAAATGGAGTTGGAAAGCCAAAAAGGAAGAACATACTTTGCATTTCTCAAGCTGACAGAACTGAGGAGGAAATTTGCAATATTGAAAAAATTCTATGGACAATATATTGAATGATGCAGGAAACATCAAAAGAAGATGTAAGGAATACACAGAGTCACTGTACCAAAAAGAATTGGTTGATGTTCATCCATTTCAGAGGTGTCATATGATTAAGAACCAACGGGACTCAAGAAAGAAGTTGAAAGTGCACTGAGGGAAGTGGTGAAAAACAAGCCTCCAGGATTTGATGGGATACCCATTGAGGTGTTTCAACAAACAGATGCCCAGACTAGAGAGCCAGTTATGACACGAGATTTGGAAGACAATGACCAGGCCAACTGACTGGCAAAGATCCACATTTGTACCCATTCTATAGAAAGGTGATCCCACAGAAGGTGGAAATTATCAAACAATATCATTAACATCACACACATGTAAAATTTTACTGAAGATAATTAAAAAAAGTTTGCAGCAGTATATTGACAAAGAACTTCCAGAAATGCAAGCTGGATTCAGAAGAGAATATGGAACAAGGGATATCATTGGAGACATCAGATGGATCTTGGCTCAAAGCAAAGAATACAAGAAAGATGTTTACTTGTGTTTTATTGACTATACAAAGCCATTTGATTGTGTGAATCACAAATTATGGATAACATTGAGAAGAATGGGGATTCCAGACACTTAATTGAGCTCATGAGGAACTTGTCCATAGACTACGAGGCTGTCATTGGAACAGAAAAAGAGGACACTGCATTGTTTAAAATCAAGAAAGGAGTGCATCAGAGCTGTATCCTTTCACTATACTTATTCAATCTGTATGCTGAACAAATAATTTGAGAAGCTGGACTATATGAAGAAGAGCATGGCATCAGGATTGTAGGAAGACTCATTAACAACTTGTGTTAGGCAGACGACACAACTTTGCTTGCTGAAAGTGAGGATGACTTGAAACACTTACTGATAAAGATTGAAGACTACAGTCTGCAGTATGGATTACACCTCAATATAAAGAAAACCAAAATCCTCACAACGGGACCAATAAGCAGCATCATGATAAATGGAGAAAAGTTTGAAGTTGTCAAAGACATCACATTACTTGGTTCTACAATCAACAGCAGTGGAAGCAGCTGTCAAGGTATCAGATGCTGTATAGCATTGGGCAAATCTGCTGAAAAGGACCTATTTCAACTGCTGAGGAGCAAGGATTTTTCCTTGAAGACTAAGGTGGACTTGGCACAAGCCATGATATTTTCAGTAGCCTCATAGGCATGTAAGAGCTGGACAATGAAAATGGAAGACCAAAGAAGAGTTAATGAGTGTGGTGTTGGTGAAGAATGCTGAAGGTACCATGGACTGCTAAAAGAATTAACAAATCTGTCCTGGAAGAAGTGTACCTGAAATGCTCCTTGGAAGCGAGAATAGCCAGGCTTCGTCTCACCTCCTTTGGTCATGTTGTACGAAGGGATCATTCTCTGGAGAAGGATATCATGCTTGGTAAAGTTGAGGGACAAGAAAAAAGAGGAAGGCCCTCAATGAGGTGGATTGGCACAGTGGCTGCAATGATGGCTTGGGTATAGCAAAGATCGTGAGGCTGGCACAGGATCAGACTTGTTTTGTTCTGCTGTACATGAGGTCACTATGAGTCGGAGACAACTAGAAAGCACGTAACAACATTCTCACAGCACACAAATTTATACCATTAAGATTTGTTTTAAAATATTAAAAAGTAATTTTATTTTTACTCTTGACATTTTATTATCTGAATGTAAGTTATTTTGTGTTTTTCACATCAATGTTTACTGTGTTACTGTTGGTGTTAGGTACTATTGAGTCGGTTCTGAATCATACCAACCCTATATACAACAGAATGAAACACTGTCTGGTTCTGCACCATCTTCACACTCATTGCTATATGTTTACTATTAAAAAAACAAACAAACAAACAAAATACTCACTGCCATTGAGTCAATTGAACTCATAGAGACCCTTCCTGGGGTGTCCAAGCCTGTGTCTGTTTGAAAGTAGATTGCCCAATGTTTACTATAGCAAATTTTATATCTTGTTCAACTAAAAATCTATTCAAATATTTCTTTAGTTTGAAAGTTGCATTACATTTTCAGATAGTCTTCATAGAAAGAATATAGTTTGCATCAAACAATATGAATAAAAAGTTCTTAAAAAGGAAAAAAGAAAATGCTTATAGGTAGCAATAGATGAAAAAAAAAAAAAAGACTGCCTTAAGAAGTAAACACTTTAAATTATAGCAATAGGGGAAATAATATTGATTTTAGCTATCAAATTATTTAAATTGAAAATTAAAAAAAGATAATTATCAGTGTTTGCAACAGTTCTTTGTATAAACTGAGTGGAGACATAAATTGGTAAACTCTTCCGGGATACCTTTTTAAAATACTTATTAAAAACTTAAATATACTTATACATTTTGACTATGGCAATTTAGATATTAGAATCTGTCATAATGTATAATTTAAATACATATAAGAATTCTTAGGGAAAATATTTATCACTTTTGACAAAATTATAAAACTTACAAATCCAATATATAAAGATGTTTAAGGCTTTAGCATACAGAATAGGATTTTTTATTCAATAAATATTTATTTCCTTGTTCTGCATATCATCTTGCAAAGACAGATAGACAAAGCACTTACCCTCAAAGACTTAAAATTTTTAAGCATATGAGTGTGTATCTGTGTCTATATATGTGTATATAAAGATATGTATATACAGAGGGACAGATATAGAGAGAGACAAAGAGAAAGAGAATGAGAGAAAGTTTAGTTCAGTCTTTTCTAATAACTTCCTTTTTCTGTGTTACTATTATTCTTCTTATCTGTTGTCTTCTATTACAGAATGAAATGGAATACAATGAAATGGAAAAGAATGGGAAATAAAACAACACGTCTTTTATATTTGCATTTTCCAAATAAATACTCTGTAATTACTTCTTATTTACTATATTCATAAAACACCAAGAAAAAGAGGGCAAAGTCCCATCATTTATGTTTTACTTGCTAAATACAACACAATGTTTCTTTTTCTTCTTCTTTTTTTTTAATTTAATAATCTTGAATACTCTGTAACAGTTGACACTGTTGACATTTTCTGAGGCAATCCTATCTCTTCATTGTACTCCTCTCTGATCATAAGTTATCATTTTCCTTTATTTTAATTTTAAATTTATTATTCTGAAGGCTCAGTGGCTATTCTCACACTGTAGATTGTTTTGCCATGTTATTGATTCCAACAACTTCAGTAAACTGTGGTGTGATAAAAACTTTAAAATTTAACTCTGGACCTGTGTATCTATTGATATACGAGACATCTAGTCAAATGTCTCACAGACACCACTAGCTAGAAACTCTAAAAAGTGATATTTATCATTTCCTACAAACTAGTATCAAGTCTTCTTGAATCCCTATAGAGTATGACTCTATGGCACTGCCATTAACCAAATCTCCCTCCAAGAGGACACATGTTTAAAATCATGGCCTAGACAAATACCTTGTATAGTATTGTACTAGCTCAATAAATAATGATTGTTGAAGTATTGTTGAATGAACGAATAAAATTTTTTGAATATTTCTTTAGAGACATTTCCATATAGGTTAATGGAATTAGGGTTTTTGGGTGATTCCAATTGTGTTAATACATGATTATGATTGAAAATTGAGATGCAAAATGAAGAAGGCTCCTACTTGTATGGTTGTTGATGAAAATTTATTTGGCTATTTTGGCTATAGCTTTTTTTTTTTTTTTCCACCAAAAGACCTGGATAGTGCCGAGTTACCATTATTGAAGATTTTGAGCAAAGATTCTATAGAAAAATCCTAATCACAATAGGGAAAATGCAGAACAGAATTTGAAATTCCCATGGACTACAGAGTTTCTGGAGCTGTAGACACTGATGAATGCCTAAAACTATTGCCCTGATATAATTTTTAAATCTTAACCAAAAAATACCACCTGAAGTCTTCTTAAAATCAATTTTTTAGCTTCACAAATAAAAAAAAAATATTTACCTTGAGCGTTATGCTCTTTTAAGAACTATCTGTACAAGATCAAAGTGATAAAAAAACTTGAAAGATTAGATAGAAACTTTAGAATGCAGTGAATTTCTGTCAACGTGGGAGGAAAAACTTAGAAAAGGAAGGTGATAATGATTACACAACTCAAAGAATAGACTCAATATCACTGAATTGTACTTGTAGAAATGTAGAGTTGCTTTGTATTTTATTGGGAGCTCTGCTGGTGTAGTGCCTAAGGCATTTGACTGGTAACCAGAAGGCTGATGGTTCAAACCCCCCAGGAACTCCTCAGAAGGAAGATGGGGCAATCTACTTCAGTAGAGATACCCCCTCGAAAACTCAAGGAGGAGTCATTATGAGTCGGATCCCACTCTAAAGCAGTGAGTTTGTTTTTTTGGTATGTATCTTATTGTGTATATTCTCAACAACAACAGAAAAAATACATTATTTTTTATAAAAGAATATCTCCTTTCTTTATAAGAACAGAGTGAACTTCATAAAGCATTCATATATTTAAACTTTTATCATTTGTTTAAAATATTGAAAAAATAATATGCAATAGTGATAATTTTGAGTGTATTCCATTGAAAATGAAATAAATGTGATTAGTAATAAAGCTAATATGTATTTTTTGTTTTTTTCACTGAAATTCAGATTTTTAAAGGTGACAGAATATCTTTAATCTCTAAGGATTTTAAAAAATAGTGAAAGGAAGAAAATATTTAGTCATTTTGAAGGGCATATTAGAAATTTTATATAGAAAACTTATTCATTTATTCATTCTTTCCTCAACTAATACTTATTGAGAGCTTATCATGTGCTGAACGTTTTTCCAGGTGCAAGCATGTAGAGGTGAACAATTAAAAAAAAATTCTTATATCCGTGAAGTTTACATTTTAGTGTAAGATAGATAATAATTAAAACAACTAAATTATATATTATGTGATAAGCAATAAGGAATAAAAGAGAAAGCAAAATAGGGTTAGGAGAAATAGGGAATGTTGGAAGAAAATGGTAGATTGAAATTATAAATATGAGATCAGACTAGACATCATCAAGGAAGTGTAATATTAAAAAAAGAAAAAATTGCATTTGTCTGAGTTAAAAGCATTCCTGATAGTGTAGATAACCAGCGTGAAAGATGAAAAGTGGAAAAGGCAAAGGGCTTTTCTAAGAACAACAAGGAAGAAGGGAAATAAAAGTAAGACTGTAGCAGAGTAAAAGATGGGAAAGGAACAGGTAATGAAGTCACAGTTGTAATGGGGAATGAAACCAGAACAGGGATACTGTAAAGAGTCTGGCTTTTCTCTCTGTGAAATGGGAAGCTAATTCAGTGTTCTGGTAGAAGATTATCATGATCTGGTCAAAAATGTCAATGATTTCTCAAGTTACTTACTTTTTCTATCACCTATCTATTTATCTATTAGTGAATTTTAAATGAATCCACTCTTTAAAATACTTAGTGTGGTATTCTTGACTGGACCCTGACTGATCCTGACAAGTTACATGAAGATTGGTTCCTGAGCACTAGAGGGATAAAGATTTCTTCAGTGGAAACAGGAAAGTCAGAGAGTATAGGAGGTTTAGGGAAAAGAAAATTAATTGGGCATACTAGTTTTTATATGTCTATGAGATATATAAATTGAGATACTAAATTGCCAGTTAGAACAAATGTTGAACACTGGTGTATTAGTTTCCTAGGACTACTATAAGAAAATACTATAAAGTGGATAGCTTTAAATAACGGTTATTAATTGTCTTACTGTTATGTAGACTGGGAATTCGAGATCAGGTTATTGGCCATCTTGTTTCCCTCTTTTTGGGACATGAGGAAGTATCTGTTTCATGAGTCTCTCCTAACTCCTGGTAGTTCAATCTATTCCTTGGCTTTCTGCTTCAGCATCACATGTTTTCCTTCCTCTGTCTCTGTGTGTGCATTTTCCTCTTTTATAAGGACTGCTGTTAGTTGGGGTTAGGACCATCCCTACTCTGGTATGTTAACTCATTCTAACAAATAATCAAGGAACACAAGGAATCTTTTGTTGATGCGGAATATTTTCATTTTATTCATTGAGATAATGTTTTCTAAGGTGTATATATGTATAAAGACATAATTGTACATTCTATTAAATTTTTAGTTATAAGTCTATAAAGTTGTAAGAAGTTAATGTAAGTCCTCTCACAAAATTCAAACAATTAAAAGGAGAAGATTTACAGTCTTACATTGTTTATGATCTTAGAGTAAAAGCATTTAATCTTTCACCAGTAAGTGTGATGTTAGCTGTAGGTTTGAACACCTTAATTGTTGGATTGTTGGTTTTAATACAAACTAATATGTATTCCTGAGACAAACCTCATTTTGTCATGAATGCATTGTTGGAAATAATTTGCTGAAATTATATTGAGAATTGTTACATCAATGCTCATGAGTTATTTTCTTTTTTTCTGCTTTTTTTTTTTAATAATCAATAATCATGTTGCTAGCCTCATAGAGTGAGTTTGGAAGTGTTCTCTTATCTTCAATTTTCTCTAAGTGTTTTGTTTAAAATTGGTATTCTCTCAATAGGTAAATATGCAGAAATTAATGTCCATCAATAGTTATTATGGTTTGAGGGGTGTGGAAGATTCACTCTCTAGATAGTAGATCATTGTTATTTTTGGTGATGGGAAAGATAACACTTAATGAGGATGAAGGGTACACAGTTTGATGAAGGTAAACAATATCACTAAAAGTATACAAGGAAAAAAGGACCTGTTAGTAATTGACATGGCATTTATAATTTTGAAAAAACAAAAACATTGAAAAAATATGTGCAAGTATGTATGTGGGCATTTGTGTGCATAAGTATGTATATGTGAGTATATATGTGTGTATACATTTAAAAAAAAAAAACAAACCTCACTGCTATCCAGTTATTTCTGACTCATAGTGACCCTCATTGGGTTTCTGAGGCTGTAAATCTTTATGGAAGCAGATCGAGGCTGTAAATCTTTATGGAAGCAGATCACCCTGTATCCTATCCACAGAGCAGCTGGTGGGTTTGAACCGCTGACCTTCAGCAGTCAAGTGCCTTATTCACTATGCCACCAGTACTTTTTGTATGTTTATATATATATATATATATATATATATATATATA
>NW_006922385.1:115102-118443 GCF_000298275.1 Orycteropus afer afer | reverse complement strand
GCTGTTAACCAGAAGGTCAGTGGTTCAAACCCACCGGCCACTCAGGGAAGGAAGATGTGCGATCTACTTCCATAAAGATTTACAGCCTTGAGAACCCAATGGGAGTCACTGTGAGTTAGAATCAACTAGATGGATGTGAGTTTGGTTTGGTTTGGAGACTATTTCTAGAATCAAATTACCTATTTTAGATATGCTTTGCAATAACCTAACCCCATAAATAGGAAAGGTGTTGGTGTAGGCCACCCTAGATCCTAGGGACTGTCAAGGTCAGCTTAGTTGTTATTTTGGTGAAAGAGAAGACACTTCCATAGGAAGCCTGAAAAAACTTTAGACTAGGGGTATTGGAATGAATTTAAGAGCGCACATTATACAGAAGCCTATCCACAAAATATGGCTTATAGAGTCTTCAATGTTTCAAAAATAATTTTAAAACTGCCATACTGATTTATTTGTACTTCATGATATCATTGTTATTATGTTATTGACTTAAATATTCCCCATTATTTTAGTGACTTTTCTAACATTTCAGCTTGATAATCAACTTTATTCATATTATCTGAAAGCAAAGTGCCTACACATCTCTCCCTTGTCTTCCACATGATGTCCTGGATGTGTTGATAAAACTTTTCAACTCTTTGAATTTCAGTTTCTGGGAATAAAGCCCAAATGGGTGTGATTGTGGAACAACAAATAATATTTCTTCTGTATCTTTCCCAAAAAGAGAGACTATTAGGTGAAACGTACAAGAAAATAAATTGTGAGATATATTTACAACAAAATGCACAATAGAGTTTCAGATTATATCTGTGTGTAGTTAATTAAACTATTTTTATGTAAAACTGACCTTGATAATAACTTTAATTTTTAAAGGACGGTTGTTGTTGTTGCGTTGTTGTTTTGTGCGGTCGAGTCGACCCCGACTCATAGCGACCCCTTTAAGTCAATATGTGTTTCATTAAGGCAAAATTCCAAACTCTTATGCTAATTTCCCTTTGAATGAACATATCCAGTGGCACAACTGGCATATCAACAGCTAAGGAATTCGTTGTATATTGGACTGCTTGTTTTGGAAACAAAATGAAGTTATCACAGAGTCAATCTTCAAATAAGTGTATACATATCAAAATAACAATTAAAAATATATAAAATTACAGTCATGAGAACTCTGATAGCATAGTGCCTAAGGCAGTTAACTGCTGACCAGAAGGCTGATAGTTCAAATCCACCAGCCACTTCTTGGAAGAAAGATGGGGCAATCTACTTGCGTAGTGATACTGCTTTGGAAACCCAAGGAGGGGTCGCTATGAGTCGGGTGGACTCAACGGCACATAGCAATAGCTAACTAAAAATATATATTTATATAAACATCAAACAAGAAACGTAAGCACCTTTTTGTTCTTTTATGTATTTGTTTTTATGGAGAAACTCTTTTTTTTTTTTGATGAACGCTTTTAATATTTCATTTATATTCATTCCCATTTAGCTTAGCCTTAGTTACTTAGTTAACTGCCATTGAGTCAGCTCCCAACTAATGGAGACCTCATGCCCTAAAGAACCAGACTCTGCCTTGTCCTGTGTCATCCTCCTGACAGATTATGGGTAGATTGCCACACCTTTCTTTCCTTGTCCATCTTAGTCTGGAAGCTCCTCAGAAATGTGTTCATCATCACAGCAGAACACAAAGCACCACTGACAAACAGATAGTGGCTAAGCATGGGTTACCTTGGCCATGATTTGAACCAGAGTATCCCTGATAGTAGACACAAATTCTACCAATGAACCAGCAGTGCCCTAATCTTCAAAAACCAAAACCAAACTCACTGCGGTCGGTTGAGTCGGCTCCAACTCATAGCGACCCCTCCTTGGGTTTCCAAGGTGGTATCACTACGGAAGTAGATTGTCCAACCTTCCTTTCAAGGAGTGGCTGCTGGGTTTGAACCTCCAGCCTTGTCCTTAGCAGTCAAATGCCTTAGGCAATATGCCAACAGAGCTCCCGCCCTAATCTTAGTCTTACTGAAAATCAAACTCATTGCCATTTTACCAACTCTTAGTTACACTATAGGACAGAGCATAACTGCCTCATAGGGTTTCTGAGGATGTCAAATTTTATGAAAGCCAACTGCCATATCTTTCTCCCATGGAGTAGCTGGTGGGTTCAAACTGCCAACAGTTCAGTTAGCAGCTGAGCATTTTAACCGCTGCATAACCAGGGCTTCCTGATCTTAGCTTTAGGTGAAAGAGATTATATCATGCACTGAATATACGTCCTGTATCTTATAAATGCAATTTGTGCAGTTTTAGGTACAGATTGAAGCACATATTCATTTAATACCAAACTAGTGGTTCTAATTGCAGTTTCAGTAGTCACTGAATCATTTTTCCTATAATGTAGGAGTAACTGCCAACAAGGGGAAACACATGGTTCACTATTCCTGTGTACTCCTTGCATGGTCCAGAACATCAAGCTGTGTCTTCTCATCAAAAATCAAGTTGTTTATAGAAGAAAAACTGACATAAACAATAATACTTCCCAATTAAAAATATTTGGCCTCTACTTGGGCTGCTGCAATAGGCTCCTGACTCTGCCTTCTGCCTTTACAAATGCTTTCTTCAGTGCATTGTCCATAAAACAGATATTCCTGAAACATAAATTATATTATGTTATACACTTGCTTAAAATTTATTTTACTTGAAAATGAACAAACTTTTTCTTTTTTTTTTTTTTTTAATTTTCTCCTATGTCCTATGAAGCCCTATATCATCTGCTCAATGCAGAACATTCCAACCTGATCTCCTACCACTCTGTCTTTTAGCACAAAGCTTCAAACACACGGGCTGTTTTCAACTTCAGTATTATTCCAATTTGTCTACAATTTAAGTCTTTGCACAGCATTCTCCTTCTGCCTAGAACTCTTTCCCTATTGCTTTTTCATCCTTCTTTTCCATTAAGTCTCAGAATCAAGGTCACCTTTGTAAAGCCTTCCCTGAAGACTGTCCAGAGTATGTAGTATAGACCATAATGCTTTCTTTCTCTCTTAATGATATATACCATACTTTTTATTACTTTATTTTGTTGCTTAGTTGTACTTCTCTCTTCCTTTTCATACTTAAACTTCATGAGGGCAAGGGCTTTACATATTTATATTTACCCAGATACCACCAAGTACAGTATTGACATAGAATAGGTAAATAGTTTTTTGTTTGTTTTGTTTTTTAACAAATAAATCATTTAGAGCAAAGATTTGAATGATCAGTTATTTATTTCTTCCTCCTCCTCTCCTTCTTCTTCTTCTTCTTCTTCTTCTTCTTCTTCTTCTTCTTCTTCTTCTTCTTCTTCTTCT
>NW_006922385.1:97570-115002 GCF_000298275.1 Orycteropus afer afer | reverse complement strand
TTCTTCTTCTTCTTCTTCTTCTTCTTCTTCTTCTTCTTCTTCTTCTTCTTCTTCTTCTTCTCCTTCTTCTCCTTCTTCTCCTTCTTCTTTTTTTTACATCTTCCACTTGTAAGATTGATATTACATTGATAGAAAAAAATGACAGTGACTTTCTAAGCATAGAGTCCACCATGTTTTTTGTAAAATCTTTGATGAATAGGGAAGTTATTCACTATTCTTCTTGTGACAAATCACATTTATTAACAAGTTATAATTTAAGAATTATTAGTTTATTTGGAATTTATATAAAAATCAAATTTATGCCATAGTGCCTAAGGCATTTGACTGCTTACCAAAAGGCTGGTGCTTCAAACCCACCATCCACTGCTCGGAAGGAAGGTTGAGCAATCTACTTCTGTAGTGATACCGCCTCGGAAACCCAAGAAGGGGTCGCTAAGAGTCGGGTCTGTCTTGATGGCACATAACAACAACATGTCACTAGTATACTACTTCCTGATAGGTTTTGGTAAGACCTTCTACAAGGTCACTATAAAGAGAGAGAAAAATTTGTAAAAGGCCAAGGGATTTCATCAGTCTTCCAGCACATCCATACACAATGCTGGAGCCAGACTTCTTCAATGATCCTTTGGCCCTGGTGCTGAGCCTAGTTTACCTTCCTAGACTTTATGCTTTCTCATGATCATTCCCAAGGTTCAGTGTTCATGTCTCTCAATTGGGATAAATGTTTTCTATCTCAGAAATTCTATTAACATTAAAACTTAAAGAGGAAGGATATCCATTCTTTTATCTGATTTATGTAAGTGGAAATAGATCACGATATTGCTGGGCTGATAGGGACTAATATAAAGCTGAATATGATAGATTTTAATAATAATGGGTTTCTCTTCCATGATTTTGTATTTCTCTCTTCCTTTCCATACTTAAACTTCATGAGAGCAAGGCCTTCATATATTTATATTTACCCAGATATTTTCCCAAGAACACATAGAACTATTTCTAATATACTGGCAGTATATATTTCTCAAGCATGATTTTCTTTTTCTTTTTTTTTTTTTTCCTTGAGATTAAAGCTAAGTGAAAATGGGAAATAAGGTGCAGGCCGGGATTTCTGGCAGAAAGATTTTAACTGGATTGTGATACATCAGTGGGGAAGATAGATTTCCAAAATAATAATGATCATGTTTCAGTACCTATCAGAGACAAGGTGGATATTGGCAAAAAGGTAGAAATGGTACTCTATGACCCCCAGGAATATGTGGATGGCTAACAGATCTTTTTTTAGGGGCAAGATAGATAGGAAACTAGTGAGTAAATTTCTTGACTTTCATAAATAAGTTTAAGTATGAGGAAGTAGAAGGCTAACAGCTGTCACAAGTCCAATTTCCTGATCTGAAACCTTTCTTAGATATGAGACCTACAGATCAAGGGGAGCTCCAGCCTCTTTCAACAATACGTTTTTATTTATTTATTATTATTAACTTTTTATTGTGATTTGGGTGAAAGCTTACAGAGTAAATTGATTTTCTATTCACCAGTTCATACACATTTTGTTGCATTTCATTGGTTGCAATCCTTACAATATAACAGTACTCTCTCCACTTCCTTCCTGTGATTACATTTCCTTTTGTCTTTCTTTCCTAGCCATTCCTGTTTTCTGAGCTTTATCGCTGGGTAAATGCTGCCCTTCTGATCTCTCAAGTTTGATTGTTTTAAGGAGTGCATATCTTCCTGGTGTTATTTTTTACCCCATGGTGTTGTTATGTGCTGTCGAGTCACACTTGACTGATGGCAACTCCTCCTTGGGTTTCTGAGGCAGTATCACTATGGAAGTAGATTGTCCCATCTTCCTTCCAAGGAATGGCTGGTGAGGTTGAACTGCCAGTCTTTTGGTTAGCAGTCAAGTGCCTTAGGCACTATGCTACCAGAGCTCCCTTTTACCCCATAGACCTGTATATTTGGCTGAGACTCGAGCCTTGGTACTGAGCTCAGTTCCAAACCTGTGACCAAAGGCCATAGTCTTAGGGGTTTCACTATTTTCTATTAGACCAGTAAGTCTGGTCTTCTTTATTATTTTGAGATTTGTTCCACAGTTTTCTCCCACTCTGTCCAGGATCTCCTTTTGTGATCTCTTTCAGAGTGGTTAGCAATTGTAGCTGGGTACCATCTAGTCCTTATCTTAGGGTTATGAAGGCTGAGGTTCACATGGTACACTAGTCCTTTGGATTGTTTGGGTGTGTCTTTGATTTCCTTGACTTTTCTTTGTTCTGGACGAAGAGTTACCAATAGTTGCACCTTAGACAACCGCTCAAAAGCTTTTAAAACCTTAGTTGCTACTCATCAACATAGGATTTGAAACAGGGGCTTTGTGGACTATGTTTTTCCAATTGATTTTTCAGTTCTCCATGACTATGGCCTGAGTCTGCAGGCCCATCAACCCACTCCAGAAATAAGTCTTTAATGTTTCATCCCATATATTGTTGATGTTTCTAGTTGCCATTGAGTTGATTCCAATGCATTGTGACCTCATGTGTGCAGAGAATAACTACTCCATACTTTTTTCAAGGCTATGATCTTTCTGATGCAGATTGTTAGGCCTGTTGCTCAAGATGCTTCTGGGTGGATCAACAGTTCAGCTAGGTTGAGCACTTAACCGTTTGACCACAGAGAGACTCTTAATATCATACATACTTAGTTATACCTAGCAGTATATCTGTTGTTGTTGTTTTGTGCCATCAGGTCAGCCCTGATTCATAGTGACCCCTCCTTGGGCTTCCGAGGCAGTATCACTACAGAAGTAGATTGTCCAACCTTCCTTCCGAGGAGTGGCTCATGGGTTTGAACCACGAGCCTTCTGGTTAGCAGTCAAGTGCCTTAGGCACTGTGCTACCAGAGCTCCTAGTAGTATATCTAGTGATAACTATTCCAATCCATTTCAAAGGAACTTTTGGCCATTCACCGGAACAACTGTATATTGGAAAAGGGGGAATACTAAACTCTTTTGTAGATAGTTGAATACAAAATTTGAGTTTACTTTGATAAAAAGGGCCCCTGTTATAGTGTTAATTTGAAATATCAGGTGATCAGGAAAATAGTGTTCCAATTCCATTGCATAGTGCATACAGTGGGTCTTAATATCACATACTACATCAACAGGAAGACTGCTAGCCTGACATAACTTTCAAATGGACACTTAAAATCATAGCTCATGCCCTGACAATGTTATCTTGTTGATTTGTGGCAGCATTCTTCAAGATGAAGTACATGGTAGGTCCCAAAAGCCATTGTATGTTGTTTTATTCCATAATGTAGAATATATGGGGAGCTCTGATGATATAGTTCCTAAGGCATTTGACTGCTAACCAGAAGACTGGTGGTCCAAACCCGTGAAACGTTCCTCGGAAGGAAGATTGGGCAATCTACTTCTGTAGAGAAATAACTTCAGAAACCCAAGGAGGGGTCACTATGAGTTGCGTCAACTCCATGGCAGTGATTTTTTGGGGGGGATCCAAGGACTGGAAATAAAAAGGGTGTTTTACTATCATTCTCAATGAGCCACATGTGGAATTTCTAATTTCTGTTTCTGTAACTTTAGGCTGTACTTGACTAAATGTGCTGGGCCTTAGGGGCACTTTTTTATTTTATTTTTTTACCAGGGAATATAGTAAGCTAAAAGTGTGGCTACAGCCTCCTGTTTACTTTGAGCTCCTTATGCTAAGATAATGGATGGTGGTTTTTCAATGGTAGAATTCTCATTTTCCATGTGGAAGACCCAGGTTTGATTCCAGCCAATGCTCATCATGTGCAGCCACCTCTTGCATGACCTTGCTGTGTGTTATTGTGATGCTAGACAGCTTTTAGGGAAGCTTCCAGACTACAGCAAACTAGAAAGAAGGTCTTGTCAATCTACTTCTGAAAATCAGCCGAGGAAAACCCTATGGATTACAATGGTTTGATGATGTTTGGTGACACTAACAACAACAATAGCAGGAAACAAGATGGCAAAAAAAGGAGCTACTGAACTAGTGGAAAGAAGTGACCATAGTACTATATGAAGAGCAAAGAGAATGTCTGGAACACCTGGGATATATATATATATATATATATATATGCCTAGTGGTAACTGAGAGTGGGAAATTATGTCAATCATGGTCTAAGAAGAGTATGGTCACCTTGGGTTCCAACCACATTATGTAAGTAGCCTAGACCAGTAAAACTATATACTTGAATGAGGGAAATCTAAAATATAAAATAAGTGATAATGAAGAGCATGATGGATGTTGTTGCATTTGAACTAATTAAAGAAGTGGGGGTACAGACATCCAAATAGCCCTGTTATTATAATTTTTTTTTTCCTATCAGCCACAATCTTGGAGAATTATGAGAAGACAGATAAAAACTTGTGATATGAGTAGATTTAAGTTCTTCAAGTAGTCTTCTGTAGCAAATGCTGTGTGACACATCAAGATTCTCTCCACCCTTATTGTTTTAACACAATGTGTCTAACTGCTATGTGTTAAAACCCATACCTCTTTGTCTGCAGATTTATTTAGTTTCCATATGCTACTCAGTCTAGAAAGTCTGAGAAGTTAACATTTCTTTTTTCCTTTTTTTTTTTTTTTTAATTGTGATTTGGGTGAAAGTTTACAGAAGAAATTCACTTTCCATACAATTCACATACGATTTGTCTTAAGACATTGACTACAATTTACCCCAATGCAACAGCTCCCCTCCCACTTCCTCCTGATAGTTCCCTCTTCCCTGTATCTATCCCTCCGTGCATGCCTGCACCCTGAGCCATCTTCCTGTAAATAAACAGAAAAAATGGGAAAAACACAGAAAGAAAGGCAAGTAATGGGATTAACCATGAGAAAGGAAAAAAAAAAAAAAATGGAACAAGAACAGAGAAAAGAAAAAAAGGTAAAAACCAAAACCTGGAAAGAAGAATAAATAATAATAATAAAAAGGATAAAAGTAATAATAATAATAGTAGTTTTAAAAGGGACAAGCAAACAAACTAAAAAACAGGAAAAAGAAAAAAAAATGGGGAAAGGCAAGAGCAGGGCATCAAGGTTCCAACTGAACACACTGACTGGGATGGAATTCTTGCCAACCTAGAAGGTTGGTGGGAGTGAGGGATGGCCCGCACCTCCACTCACCAAGAGGGTGTGGGATATAAGAGTAACAAGAGGAATGTTTCACCTTTCCAGTCATCGGTTTCCAGGAATGTCCTTATGGTTCCCAGCAAGTGGAACTTGTTCTTAAGTCCCTGGAATCTTGGAGAATGCTGTTGTTTTAAATATCCAAAATGGTCAAACTGCTTGTAAACATTTAAAATGGTTGCACATTCTGAACAGGCAAAAGTCCGCAGCTCAGCCCATCTTCCTCTTCATTGTTTACCCTTTTATTCACCAGCCACCAGAGCAGTGCTCCGTGCAATCCCTGGCTAGCAGGCAGGGCTGATTTTTAGGTTAATTCTTAGGCCCAACACCACTCAGGAATATCCAAGCTCTCTGTGCTGTCAAGATAGCTGCCAGACCACAGCTATGTATGTCTCCTTTTTTGGTGTTTTCATGTAAATTCTTTTGAAAGTTGGAGTTTAGTCCACTTCTATATCCTTTCCTTCAAAGCTCAGGGGTCCAGGATTATCTCCTGTGTTAACTGGTTCCCCTTTTCTTTGTTGAAGAGGGTCTGTGCAGTCTTTTTGCCTATTCTTATTTCCATCTTACCAGAAATTGGAAGTTAATATTTTTATTTCACCTCAAACAATTATTGACAGGAATTTGTGACTGAATAGCCTAGCTCCTGGATCTTCAGATTTTCTGGTAAGAATATGTTGTAGTTATCCATAGTGGTTACTTGATTTATTGGCTTTCTTCACTTTTCTTTCTGACTTCCCAATTCCTCTACAGATGTTTACTTGGATTACTACTTATTTAAATTACTTGCATTTGAATTGTTGTCTGGAGAGAAGACAACCTTCAACTGATAATGCTGGTCATGCCAGTTGTCTACATGTCTTCATCATAACTATTTTTACTGGTATGATAGCAATATGTTGTTCCTGCGTGATTTGCTGTCTTTTCTTTCAGGTTTGATAAGGAACACATTTCTTGAAAAATATTAATTCATTGGGTATACATATAAGTAATTTTGTTTGGTGTTTTTTACTTATTTATTTATCTATCTATTTATTCTCAATGGCTAATATCTAACCTACCTTTTGTTTCCTAATGATAAGAATATATGACTTTCTGGATATCTTCTAGACACTTCCTGCTATTAATCTCAGTGTAGCCCAGTTTAAACCTTCAACTAAAATTCTATTTAAATTATATCTAATCTTTCATCCACCAGTGCCTGCAGGATCATTTTAGTCCTAGTAATTGTTTCAATAATCTCGTATGCATGGAAAACTTGGACAATGAATAATGAAAATCAAAGAAGAATGATTTATTTGAACTATAATATTGGTGAAGAATATTGAAAGTACCTCATATTGGAGAAGAACTAATAAATCTGTTTTGGAAGAAGTAGAGCTGGAATGCTCCTTAGAAGTGAGAATGTTCAGACTTAGTCTCACATGCTTTGGTCATGTTGTCAGAAAGGACCAGTCCCTGAAGAAAGATATCACACTTAGTAGAGGGTTAGAAAAAAAGAAGAATACTTTCTACAAGATGATTTGACAGATATGCTGTGATGATAGACTTGAGCATAGCAAAAATTGTGAGCATGATACAGCACTGGGCACTGTTTTGTTCTCTTGTATACAGGGTCACTATGATTCAGGGCCAAGTCAACAACAACTAACAATAACAGCAATAATTTTTTAGATATAATCATTTCTCTAACTCTTTCATTTCTCTATAATGGAAGTAGATCTATGTCATTTTTCTCTATTTGTCCCTTCTCTCTTCCTCTTCTGGGTCTTGCTTTTCTGAGGTTTTTGGATGAAAGAAGAAAATAAAAGTCATGGCTGGAGTCTTCTTAAAAACTGTACATGTGTCTGTGGTGGAATGTCCCAGGTCTAGATCTGATTTGGTTTGGCTGTCTCTTCAACTTGTCACTAACACTGAAATAGTATTCTGCAGATAGAGAGGTTATTGTTTCCCTTAGAGTTTTACCAAGCCGCCTCTGCTGGCAATATTCTTAGAAAATCACTAATACTTGTTCTGCAGCCTCTGAACACTGTGGGAAATTGGGAGAACATTTCTTTCTTATTTTTCTAGAAATATCATTGTACAATTTCTACATATCCCATTCCTGTAAGCTTTCCCAACAAGCCTTCTGTCTCCAGAAATCTTCAAAATAGATCTGGGCATTAATTTCTTAATCTATATATTTGTCCCAATATACATTTCAATGTACATTTGTCTACCAATGTAGAAATTGGTTCCAATATCTGGTAGATTGTGACTTTTTATTTTTTTTTTCCTCTCACTGCCATCAAGCTAAGTTGACTCATATCGACCCCTCCTTGGGTTTCCAAGGCAGAATCTCTAGGTAAATAGATCACCCAATCTTCCTTCCGAGGAGTGGCTGGTGGGTTTGAATGGCTAGCCTTCTGGTTAGCAGTCAAATGCCTTAGGCACTACACCACAAGAGCTCCCAGATAATGACATTATTATAGTGCAAAAAGCATATGGAAGCGGTATCTTCTGACCTCCTCCAACCTCACAAGGGGGAGACAGAATCACCATCAATAGCCCAAGGATTATTCTTATGAAGTCAGACATGCTGACACCCTCCAAGTTTTGTCAATTTTGACATCAACCATTCCTTCCACGGGACTCATTAATTCTCTACTGGGTTCAATAATTTCTTGCAAAGGTCACACTCACACAGTACTAACAGACAATACTCATGATTATGGGGTTTATTTGGGAAGTAACAGGCTACAATTCAGGTTCAGGTATGTACTCAGTATACTGTTCTTCAATCAGGGTAGTCGTCCTTTTTCTGTGCTCTCAGACTTGCCTCTCTGTCCCTTAACTTCTTGGTCTGGCCTCTGCCAGTGTTGCAAAGCTCTTTTAGCTCTGCCAGTAACTACACCTAGGTGCACCTCACTCTGTCAGCAATGCCCCTGCCAAGGGCACTCAGCTTTCTCACTCTGGGGGCCAGGTAATGCCACTTCTTTGTCTTTTGTCTCTTGGTTCCATTGCAACTGTCTCTCTGCCAGGACATTTCTCTCTGCTGGGGTGTCTCTGCCAAGGAGGTTCAGTGCAGGGATTTCAGGTATAAAGATGTATTCTACTTCACTTCCAGCCCTTCTCTCTTGATGGCAGTGAGATCCCCCTTGCTGTCTCTAGGAAGGCTCATTTTAAGCCTTGCAGAGTGATAAAACTAACAAATCTCTACAGCAGAGTTGTATACACTCATTTTCATGTCCCACCCAGTAATCTGGTAGGAGTTACAAAGACTATGACTAGAAAAATTCATACCAAGTAATTCATTGCACCATATAGAGTCAGGTTCTCTTATTCACATCCCATTTTCCATAAATACTATGACACTACCATATTTTCTTACCTTTGGAAATATGTAAATAGAAATTGAGATATGTCACTGTTTAGTGCCAAATGCATTTGACTGCTTACCAGAGGCTGGTTGTTCAAACCCACCAGCCACTCCTCAGAAGGAAGTTTTGGCAATCTACTTCTGTAGTGATACCACCTTGGTTGCGATAAGTCACATCTGACTCGATGGCAGTGAGTTTGGTTTGAGTAACATATTATGCAACATAACAAAGTGACCATAAGAATGCTAAATACTTCATTTGTACTCCACTCTGACTGAACTAAATTCTCAAACTGGCTGGGAGCTGTTGAAGAATATTGCGGATCTTTTCATTTTTTTAGGTTTGGGAGACTAACTCCTAGACTTCTTTCACTTAAACATGATGAATCTGAGTCAGTAGTCAGAAAATAAGTAATTTTTTTTTTTTTACAATTTCTACCTGGAAACATTTTTCTCCAGCTTTCTGAGACACCCCACAGTTCTGGTTTTCTTCCTTTTTCATTCATCACTACATCTAGATTTCATTTTCTGAGGGTTCCTGTAGTCACAAATAATTAAGCACTTAACTACTAGATGAAAATTGGTGGTTCAAATCCACCCAGGAGCGTCTGGGGAGACAGGCCTGGTGATCTGCTTTCAAAAGGTCATATGCTTTCACAATTCTACTCTGCACACATAGCGTCACCATGAATTAGAATCAACTCAGTGGCAACTAACAGCAACAACAACAACCTCCAGCAGGCTTTCAAAGTGCAAGAATGCCTCTGGCACTCAATCTTTATTCCTCTGAACTACCTACATTGTCTTCCTAGGTGGGGTTCTCAAGTCCATGGTTTCACACACCATCTCTATGTTAATGGCACTCATATTTTATTGCTAGACCAGATCTCTTTCCTTGCCTTCAAACATTTGTACCCATATTTGAATTGACTTCTACACTTGTATATCTAATAACCAAGTTGATAATGATTATTTCCATCCCAAATGTGTGAGATTAAAATTGTACTCCCTAGGGTTTCCAATAGCTGATTTTTTGGAAGTGGATCATAAGGTCATTTTTCTCAGGTGCCTCTGGTGGGGGCGACTAGGGCCTCCAACCATTTGATTAGCAGCTGAGCCTGTTAACTGTTTACTTCACTCAAGGATTCTTGAATATTTAACAGGAATAGGAAACTTGTTGTTAGGAGGCATTGCGTTGGTTCTGATTCACAATGACCCTATGTACAACAGAACTTAACACTGCCTGGTTCTGTGCCATCCTCACAATCATTGCTATGTTTGAGTCCCTTGTTGAGCTCCTTGTGTCAATCCATCTTGTAGAGGGTCTTCTTTATTTTCACTGAGTCTCTATTTTATCAAGCATGATGTCTCCCCAGAGATTGTTTTTTCTTGATAATATGTGCAAAATATGTAAGATGAAGTCTCACTATCTTTCTTTCTAAGGAGCACTCTGGCTGTACTTCTTTCTTTCTTTCTTTCTTTCTTTCTTTATTTATTTATTTTTGTGGTGTTCCCTCCCCTTCTCTCCTACACCTTGTTACCAACAAAATAAGTTTCTTTCCATACATAAATTTTCCTTGACTCTTTATAATAACAGACTAATAAAATATTTGTCCTTCTGTGATGACTTATTTCACTCAGCATAATGTCCTCAAAGTTCATACATATAATGCGGTGTTTTGTAGATTCTACATTATTTTTTAGTGTTGCATACTATTCCATTGTGTGTATATACCTTAGTTTGGTTATCCATTCTTCTGTTGATAGGTACCTAGGTTGTTTCCATCTTTTGGTTATTGCAAATAGTGCTGCGATGAACATTGAGAATATTTCTTCATGTGTTTGTTGGCTTCCTGAATATCCTCTTTGATGAAGTGTCTATTCATGTCTTCTGCCCATTTTTGAATTTGATTGTTTGTCTTTTTGTTGTTGAGGTGTTGGAGTTTTCTACGATTTTTAGAGATAAGTCCCTTGTCAGATGTGTCATTGCTGTATATTTTTTCCCAATCTGTAGGTTCTCTTTTGACTCTTTTGGAGAAGTAATTGGAAGCACATAAAACTTTAATTTTTAGAAGATCACATTGATAGTATATTTTCTCTGGTGTTTGTGCATTTTGGGTTATACTTGACAGTCTATTTATGCCATAAATTAGGACTCTTAAATTTGCTCCTATTTTTTTCTTGAGGAACTTCATATTTTTAGGTTTCATATTTAAGTCTTTGATCCATCTGGAATTAGTTTTTGTGTATGGTGTGAGATATGGATCTTGTTTCATTTTTTCTGCAAATGGATATCCAGTTTTTCCAGCACCATTTGTTGAAGAGACCATCTCTACCCCATTTAATGGATATCAACCATTTGTGAAAAATCAGCTGACCATAGGTTAATAGATCTATTTCTTGGTTTTCAATTCTGTTCCACTGGTCTATGTGTCTGTCATTGTACCAGTACCAGGCTGGTTTGTGTATGTATGGTAGGTTTTGAGGTCTGGGAGTGTGAGAGTACCTACTTTGTTCTTCTTCTGCAATATTGCTTTGCTTATCTGAGGTCTCTTTCCTTTCCATATAAAATTAGTGATTTGTTTTTCCAGAGATATGCCATTGTTTCTTGATGTTGTTTTTGTTGTTGTTATGTGCCATCGAGTCGGCCCCGACTCATAGCGACCCTTCCTTGGGTTTCTGAGGCAGTATCACTACAGAAGTAGGATTGCCCAACCTTCCTTCTGGGGAGTGTTTGGTGGGTTTGAACCTCCAGCCTTCTGGTTAGCAGTCAAGTGCCTTAGGCACTATCAAACAGGTAAGCCTTACTTTCCTACTCTGTTCCCCATCTGTTATTTGGCATACAGAGGAATAACTCACTGCTGTCAAATCAGGTTCGACTCATGGCAGCTCCTCCTTGGGTTTGCATTGAGCCAGGTATTTACATCTCTAAGGCCTCTCTCTTCAATATATTTTCCCTAGTCTTTTTTTTAAAATATAAACAGGAGAGGTGCTGGAATTATTGTTGGACTTGTAGAGCCAGTTAAGCTACCTCCTATTGGTTCTGTTTATCTATTACTGTGCAACAGCCCACTTCAAAACTTACTGGCTTATAACTAGAAAAAAAATATTTCCTAACATAACAACATAGAGAAAATAATGCAATCTAAAAATGAGTAAAAGCCTTAGACAGATATCACTAAAGATATTCAAGAATATGAAAAGATGTAAAGATGTTCAGCATCATTAGCCATTGTTGTTGTTGTTGTTATGTGCCTTTGAGGTGGCCCCGACTCATAGCGACCCCTCCTTGGGTTTCCGAGGCAGTATCACTATGGAAGTAGGATTGCCCAACCTTCCTTCCAAGGAGTGGCTGATGGGTTTGAACCGCCAGCCTTCTGATTAGTAGTCAAGTGCTTTAGCCACTATGCTACCAGAGATCCTCATTAGCCATTAAAGAGATTCAAATCAAAACTATAGTGAGATACCACCTTACTGCTATTAGAATGGTAAAGTTAAACAATAAAACAAAAAGAAAAAAAAAAAAAACAGTATTGACAAGTGTTCTGGTTCCCTAGTGCCACTCTCTCAGTACCAAATTGTGTTTCAATTATCTAGTGCCACTCTGATAAGAATATACCACAAATGGGATGGCCTGAACAAACAGGAGTTTATGCTCTTACAGTTTGCAGGCTTTAAGTCCAAGTTCAAACTGCCAGGCCCTTTGGGATGGATGAAAGCCCCTCAACCTTGGGTTGCAGCTCTTCCTCCTGCTCCCAGCCCACTGGAGCTAGAGGTGTTTCTTCACTCAGACAGCTGTTGGCTGCTGAGGCTGAGAAGCCCAAGGTTGACAAGTAAAAAGGTACAATCCCAATGTTATCAAATTACATGGCAGGCCATTAATTCAAGTTCATTGTAAGTCCCAAGGTCAACAGAGCATGGCAGGCTGCTAAACAACAACACAGCTACATGCATGGTGCAAGCATGCCATATGCTAGAGACCATTCCCAAGGGCTTCTGTTTATATAGAGGAAGCAGACCACATTCCCTAAGGTAGCTACTCAGCTGCTCACAATAGATTCTACCATGGAGTTGATGACCAGTCTCATCATGGGGAATACTACATCCAGCTGCCCAGCCACTCAACCAGGCCCAGTCAAGTTGACACACACACTAAACTACTACAATAAGGTTGTGCAGAAATTGGAATGTTCATTCATTGCTGGATGGCATATAAAATGGTACAGCAACTGTGGAAAACACTTTTTTGTTCCTCAGAAAGTTTAACATGGAACTATCATATGATCCAACAATCTCAATCTTAGGTATATACCCAGGAGAAGTGAAAGCAGGAATGCAAACAGAAACACCAATATTCATTGTAACAATTTTCATAATAACTAGGTGGAAATAACTGAAATGTCCATCAACAGATGAATGCATAAATGGAATATGGTACAAACACGCAAAGGAATGTTACTCAGCCATAAAGAGAAATGAAGTCTGATGCATATCACAACATGAATGAACCTTGGAAGCATCACGCTGAGCTAAATAAATCAGTCACAAAAAGACAAATATTGTATGATCTCATTCAGATGAAGTAAGTTAATATATAGAAACCAAAGATTATTATTAGTTATCAGTAGTAGTTACCAGGGGATGGGAGCGGGAACCTGATGGCACAAACTATCAGCTGCTCAACCAGAGTGTGGAGGTTCAAATCACCCAGTGGCTCAAAGAAGAGAGGTCTGACAAACTGCTGTTGTAAAGATCACAGCCAAGAAAACCCATGGAACTGTTCTCTGTAACACATAGGGTCCTCATGAATCAGGGCCACACTGGAGAGTAGCCAACAACAGAGGAGGGAGGCAGGATAAAGGAGAGTTTTTGCATAGGGGACATTGAGTTTATGTTGATGGTGATAGAAGGGTTTGAAAAAGGATAGTGAGAATGGTTGTACCATGTGAATGCAATCATTGCAACTAAATTGTGTATGTAGGAATTATTGAGATGGCATATGTTTTGTTATGTACTTTTTTCAGCATGATAAAATGGAAAAAAAAGAATGAAATATTTTGCTCACATATCTTAATTCTGGTCAGTGCTTTTATAGGGGGCTTGGCTTCATGTGAAATCATTAGCTAGAATGACTGATCTAGGACTAATGTGTCTATTCCAAAGATAATTTAATTCACATAACCAGAATTAGTCCAAGTAGCCATAGATCCCTGGAATATTCAAGACGAAGGGCATTAAACCTACCTTTTTATTGAAGGTGTAAAAAGAATCTTGACACTGCCACCAGCCCTAAAGATGTTGTTGTTGTTTTTATGTGCCATTGTGTGGGACCGGACTCATAGCAACCCCTCCCTGGGTTTCCAAGGTGGTATCACTATGGAAGTAGATTACCCAGTCTTCTTTCCGAAGAGTGCCTGTGGGCTTGAACCATGAGCCTTCTGATTAGCAGTCAAGTGCCTTAGGTACTATACTACCAGAATTCTCAGGTAAATGCCTAATAATGTGTGATTGTTACATAATAAACACCAAGCTCTGGCCCAGGAACATTACACTCAATACTCCACACTAGAGTTTAAAGAGAAAAAAAGAGTTTGATTAGGAAGTGCACCAGGAGAGAGGGAAGAACCTGGGGCCCAGTGACTCCAAAAATGCTCATTCTGCTCAGTGCTTACAGTCACAGGTTCTTATGCTAAAGGAAAAGAGAGACAGCATGTATGCAGGAGTAGTTAGCAATTTTTAAAAAGTTAAATCGGACAACGACTAATTAATAAAGGAATGTTTCTTGTGAGTTCCTGGCAGTTAGGTAATACTTAAGAGGCTCCATCAGTATTTGTCAAAGTCTGGCTAACTGGTTATAAAATCCAACCCAGAAGGCTTTATTGACATAGGTGGCTCTGTTTTAGGTTGCAGGGTGCAGCAGGAACCAATAACTGTATCTTAGATAGAGAAGTTAATTATAACACAAGGTTGAAGCCAGGTTTTAATGAAGTATATCTTTACACATACCAAACCAAAACCAAACTCACTGCCATCAAGTGGATAGGGACCCCAATTGGGTTTCTGAGGTGCTAAGTGTTTATGGAAGTACATTGCCTTATCTTCCTTCCACATAATGGCTAGTGGATGTGAATCACCAGCCTTCTCGTGATGGGTTTGAACCACCAGCCTTCTGGTTAGCAGTCAAATGCCTTAGGCACTGTGCCACCAGAGGTCCTTTTAACTACATATATTATTCTAAAAATAATCTTATTCTAACAATAGGGAATCAGGTCTAAAAAACAAAAACCCTTTGTCCTCGCATGATTATTTTTAAAATGAAGCTTGGTTTTCCTCCTCAGTCCTAATATTGGGACTTAGTAGATGTCCTAATCAACATTCTGTTTTACAACTATGTAAATTTAGCTGCTATAATTTGAAGGTGATAGAACCATTTCATTTAGTACCTTAAGAATCCTTCATATTTTTAGTACACTTTTACCGAATGCAAATCCATTTTGTCAAGATTAGATTAATTGTTTTATGAAGTAAATAATTTCCTGAATCCTCTTATGTATAGGAAAAAAAAAATAAAAGAAGGAAGTATCTTTAAAATAAGTCTTCTATATAAATCTACATCAAATCAAAGTATTTATTTGTGATCCAACTATAAGCTAAATCAATCTTATCAGTTTCAATTCCTTAAGGCAAGGCACTTTTTCCTGGCTTTGTTAGACTGTGTTTCCATAATATCAAGACTGATACCTTCCACCTTTGTGTTCTTTACCTTCCCTTTATAAAGCTTGAACTTGCCATTGAACCTAAATATCTCCAGGGAGACACTCAGATTTTTTTTTTTGCTAGTTTATCATTCTGAATGAGAATGCTAGATATATTTTGAGTCAAATAGTTTTCCTTCAACAAACCTATTTTCTTCCTAGAGAGAAAAATGGTCTTGTGGAACAAGGATCTTAATCTGAATACAAACAGGATTAGCTGTAGGGGAAATTATTTGTGTACTGAAATGAATTCTTTTCTTTGGCTTTCTTTTGAATTATATTGCCAATATTCTTCACGAATACAAAATTGGACAGCCGAATTTGCTGTCATGTTGATGAAATGAATAAATTCAGTAGGGACTACCTCTGGTGCTGAGTCTCACCAAGAGAGGAGAGCTTGTGCTTATTTTGAAGAGTTATCAGATAAGAACAAAAGGCAATATAAACTCCAAACAGGCAAGCCAATTTCATGTTTGCCTAAGGCAAACCAAATGTTCACTGTTGATTTTCTGTTGAATTGCTGGATAAAAGGGCTATGAAAGCTAAAATAATCTTTGTTCTTCTGTTTTTCCTATTGTGACTCCTTGATACCCTAATGCAATATGATTTTCTATGAATGATGTGATGAAGGGTTGGTTAGACTTATGGTTCTGGAAAATTTCAAATGTATTGATGTTGCGGACATGGAGTGTTAAAAATCAAACCATTTCTGTGAGAAAAGTTAGCAATATCGTCACAAACAAGGATAGGAGAATTGAGTGTCAGTGATCTCTTTCCACCTGAGTGTCATTGCAGCCATGGAGATGCTGTAATGCAATGACAACACCACATGTTCTTTCTGATGTCCTCAGAGTCCTTCAAAGGTAGTACAAGTTTACAAAACATTAAGTACAATGACCATAGAAATCGGTAGTATTCAAATATTATCTTCTATGAGAAAATAACTTTGTTATTGGAAAACACCTTGCACAGCATAAGGCATCATTTCCCAGCTGAGTGGGGACATCTTATCAGTTAACACAAATTCTTGCTTCCAAGGAACATTCCAGTTGCACTTCTTTCAGGACAGATTTGTTAGTTCTTCTGACAGTCCATGATACTTTCAATATTCACCAATACCACAACTCAAAAGCATCAACACTTTTTAAATCTTCCTTATTCATTTTTCAGATTTCACATGTGTATGAGGTGATTGAAAATACCATAGTGTGGATTACGTGCAACTTAATCAGAATCAACAATTACAATTACAACATTGCTCAGTGGTTAGCATCCAAATCTTTAGACTTCAGTCTTTTCACTTTAAGAAGAGGTCTTGGAAGGAAGGTTTAACCACAGTTCTAAGTTGGCTGTAGTCTCTCTTAGTTAGGGACCAAATCAGTGGTGACAGGAAGAGCCTCAGCTCCATCTCTGCCTTCTCAAAGGAGTGAGCAGATATTAGGATTTATGTGAATTTGTCACCTTGGCTGCAAAAGGTAAAGGTCAGTGGGATGGCATAGACTACTCTTTTATATCTTTTCTGCAGGGCTAGAGAATAGCCAAATGATAAATCTTTTCTTTTAAGGTTAGAAATTAGGGAAATTATTTAGATTTATGTTATCACAGTGTGTCACAGTCTGTCAGGTCAGAGTGAATTTAAAAGTTGTTTATGTTCTTTACATATTTCAAATGTTTCTATCTATGTCTTAGATCAAAATTTCTAAATGACTTTTACAGATTTCTAGTGACTTACATGGCATAGTGCCTAAGATATTTGACTGCTAGCCAGAAGACTGGCTATGGATGTACCAAAGTAAAATAAGCTTACAAGATTGTAAACAGGGAACCAGAGACATCAACTACAAACCAAAAAGAGGGAAAATACCATGTAGTTACAGAACTTCTAAAAAGTGAGGAAGTCAAGAGAATTGTAGGATCGAATGGACTATTCTAAACTCTGGGAGAAAATTATAAATCACGGGGTAACCTCAAAGAAAAATGATAAACCTTCACATCACAATAAAAAAGAGGACAAGCACAAATATTTAGCAAATACTAAAACAATAGCAAAAAAGGAAATGATAACACAATTCTTAAAATAAGCTTAGCACAGTTTATTATACAGAACAAAGAAACCTGAACACCATGAAAAACACATAATTAAATGATAGCAATCAATTCATA
>NW_006922385.1:96376-97470 GCF_000298275.1 Orycteropus afer afer | reverse complement strand
ATAATTACACTGAATGTTAATGAAATAAATGTCCCACTCAAGAGATAGAGAGTTGCATATTAGACAAGAAAACAAAACCCATCAATATGCTGTTGATAAGAGACAACCTTTAGAGACAAAGAAAAAAATAGACTAATAATCAAAGGTTGGAAAAAGATATATCAAGCAAATGACAACTCTAAGAGAGCAGGAGTGGCAATATTAATTTTTGATCAAATTGGCTTTAAGACAAAAACCACCATAGGACACAAGGAAGGGCATTATATCATGATTAAAGGATTAATTGAACAAGGAGATATAACCATAATAAATATCTATGGACTCAATAATAGGGCCTCAACATACATAAGTAGAGTTTAAAAGAGATGAAAAAGCAAATATGTGAGTCCACAGTCATAGTAGGATACTATAAATACACCACTTTC
Source organism: Orycteropus afer afer (assembly GCF_000298275.1). Classification (NCBI taxonomy): domain Eukaryota; kingdom Metazoa; phylum Chordata; class Mammalia; order Tubulidentata; family Orycteropodidae; genus Orycteropus; species Orycteropus afer. The sequence continues at coordinate 97,045 of NW_006922385.1, read as the reverse complement.
AATGATAGAATGACTGGAAAGAAAATTAACAAAGATGCAGAAGAGCTAATCAATACAATCCACCAACTTGACCTTATAGACATCTACAGAACACCAACAAAAGTACAATATACATTCTTTTCCAGTGCACATGGAACACTCTCCAAGATAGATCATATGCTAGGCCATAAAGGAAGCATTAATAAATTTTAAAACATTGAAATACTGCAAAACATATTCTCAGACAACAATGCTATAAAATTAGAAATCAGCAATAGTAAGATGAACAGAAAAGGAGCCAACACATGGAAATTGAATAACAACCTCCTTGAAAACAACTGGGTAATAAAACAAATAAAAAATGACATTAAAAAATTCCCTGAATCAAATGAGAATGAAAGCACAATATACCAAAATCTTTGGGACACAGCAAAAGCAGTGAGCAGAGCCTAATTTATAGCAATAAATGCACACAGCAAAAGAGAAGAAAGAGCCAAAATCAACAACTTAACCCAACATCTCCAGCAATTAGAAAAAGAGCAGCAAAAGTAGCCTACAGTCACCAGAAGGAAGGAAATAACAAAGATTCAAGCAGAAATAAATTAAATAGAAAACAGAAAGACAATAGAAAAAATCAACAAGACTAGAAGTTGGTTTTTTGAAAAGATTAATAAAATTGACAAACCACTG
>NW_006922385.1:91335-92736 GCF_000298275.1 Orycteropus afer afer | reverse complement strand
AAAAAATATATGGTATTAGTAGACTGTCAAGCATAACCCAAAATGCACAAGGAGCAGAAGAGAAACTAGATGAATGGGACCTTCTCAAAATTAAATTTTGAGTGCTTCCAAAGACTTCTTCAAAAGAGTCAAAAGAGAAGCTACAGATTGGGAAAAATATTTGGCAATGACATACCTGACAAGAGAATAATCTCTAGAATTTACAGACAACCCCAACACCTCAGCAACAAAAAGACAAATAATCCAATTAAAAAGTGGGCAGAAGAGATGAATATATGCTTCACCAAAGAGGATATTCAGGTGACCAACAAACATATGAAGAATTATTCACAGTCTTAGCCATTAGAGAGGTGCAAATCAAAACAATGAGATACCACCTGGCCACTGTAGTAAAGCACCAGTAGCAAAGTTCAACAAGGCAGAAAATAACAAATTCTGATGAAGATGCAGAGATATTGGGACTCTCATACACTGCTGGTGGGACTGTCAAATGGTATAACCACTGTGGAAAGCAGTATGGCGATTCCTTAAAAAGTTGGAATTAGGAATACCATTTAACCCAGCCATTCCATTACAAAGTATATATCCTAAAGAAGTGAGATCCAGGACAAGAACAGACATATGCACACCAATGTTAATCACAACACTATTTACAATAGCCAAAAGATGGAATCAACCTAGGTTTCCATCATATGAGGAATGGCTAACCAAATTATGGTATACACAAACAGTGGAATACTATGCAACCCTAAAGAATAATGTAGAATTTGCAAAGCAGTGCATAGCATGGCTGAACTAGGAGGACATTATGCTGAATGAAATAAGTCAATCACAGAAGGGCAAATACTGTATTATTCTGTTTTTGTAAAAAGCCAAGGAAAGGTTTATAGATGGAAGGGAATTTTCTTTGTTGGTTACCAGGGGTGTGAGGGGAGGGGAAGGAACACTGTTAGAGAGCTAGAGACAAGTATTGATTTGGGTGAAGAGAAGAGCAATGTACCAAATATGAGTGATCAACACGGTGGCATTGAGGAAGAAGAAGACATAGACAGGTACATGGGAGGTAGAGACAACAAAGAATAACTCTTTTGCACATACAGTACTCTGTTGTCAGTGAAGACAAGCATGGATATATGGGTGGAGAGGTGGGTGGACAGGCTGAACTATAATGCATGTCTATGCAGTGGAGAATGTGCCCAAGACCATGTATAGGGTTGCCAGACAATGTTTCTACAAGTGTATTGCTAGGTTCTGTAAGAATTCCAGATGTATAGTAGACCTGAAAAGGGGCAAGTCTGTAGTCACTTTTTGGGCACAGCCAGCTCCCCAGAGGGAGTGAGTAGTTGTGGGTTCTGGACGACAGTTTCATGGGATATCAAGTTCAGTTGGCATAACATACTA
>NW_006922385.1:84503-90769 GCF_000298275.1 Orycteropus afer afer | reverse complement strand
AGGGAAAAGGTGACTACATTGATGAAGGGGGAAGAGAGTGGTTTCATTGTTGTAAATTGTAGTCAATGTCAGGAGACAAAGTGTATATGAACTGCTGCATAGAAAGTGAATTTGCTCTGTAAACTTTCAGCCAAATCACAATTAAAAAAAAAAAAAAGTTTGAAGTAAATAGATAAGCACTTAATAGTACTTCATATCTAGAAATATTTTTCACTGATCTGGTTATTGCTTGAAATTTGACCATTAGAGTTTAATTTAATTTATTTTTAAATAAATATGTATATGTTAATTAATATATGCCAGATATGGGGCTAAATACAACGAGACAGTGATAAACAAGGCAGATCCTGCCCCTGACCTAAGTGATTTTATGTTCAGAGGCATAGAGAAGACAATGAAAGACAGGTTTACTATAACAAATTAAATGGTTATTTAATTCATATTTAATATAATTCAACATTTTTCTCCGGTAAAATTCAGTGAGAGCAGTTACATCATCAAGTCGTGCAACTTTCACTATATAATTACAAATTTAATGAGAACTTTGATAAGAGTCCAATGACAGAAATGCAGGATGATAAAAGTGTGTAGTTCCAGGGTCCAGGATTGACTTTGGGGACCCTTAAAAATTTATGAAGTAGTTATGGAAGATTGGATCCCTCTAATTATCTTCCAATGTCTCAGACTTAGTCAGAATCCCAGGAAGTGTTAGAACCCAAATAAATGTAATTGAATTCCTGAAATCCTAACAAAATGAAGCATAACAATGGAAATTAAGTTGGTTTATAGGATACTAAATTTACATTTTGTATATACTAAATAGGCCAGACCAGCACTTGTATGTCACTTTGTGGTGCCGTGGTGGCTTGAGTGTTGGTGTGAAGCTGGATGCTATGCCACCAGTATTTCAGATTCCAGCAGGGTTACCAATGGTGGAGAGTTTTCACACTAAGACCAATTGTGAGGAGGGATGTGATTGATCATCCACTTCTGAAAAATTTGGCCAGTGAAAACTTTGTGAATATCAGTGAAATACTGTGTAATATATTACTGGAAAATTTTATGAATAGCAGTGAAGCATTGTCTCATACAGTGCAGGAAGATGAACCCCTTAGGTTGGAAGGCACTCAAAATACATATGAGAAAGGGTTTCTCCTCAAAGTAAAGTTGATCTTTGGGAGCAGGAGTGCATGGGAGGGAAGGACACAGGGAAGAGGTGGCTATGGGGAGGAAGTGGGAAGAGAACTGTTGCATTGTGCGAGATTACAGTCAATGTCATGAGACAAAGTGTATGTGAGCTACTGTACAGAAGATGAATTTGCTCTGTAAACTTTCACTGAAATCAGTAAACAATAAAATAAAAAAAAATTCACTACACAGTTATTACAATTTTACCTGACTTTTTGTTTATTATTATTATTATTATTACCTGGATACAATTTATCATGAGACTAATTTAACTTAAAATAAAATAGTACTTTATATAATGAAATTGACACTTGAAAGATATACAGATTATTATTCCATTTTTTTGTACAATTTTGAAAAATTATTCAGTAATCCCTAATGGAGTAGTTATAAGCAGTATTTTACAGTAGCTAAAGAGCCAGGCTCAGAAACCATACAGGCTCAGTTTGACTTTCGCATCTGCAATTTACTAGGTGTAAGAACTTGAGCAAGTAACTTCAATATTTTGTGTCTCAGTGTCCTCATCTATAAAATGGAGACATGAATAATAATCTGATATACAGTGTTGTTTTGTTTTTATGTGCTTTCAAGTCATCTCTGACTCATAGCAACTTTGTGTACAACAGAATGAAAGATTGCATGGTCCTGTGCCATCCTCACAATCCCTAGTGTACCAAATCTCTTCACTTCAGCCACTGTGTCAATTCCTCATCTTGAGGGCCTTCCCCTCTATCATTGACCCTCCACTTTACCAAGCATGACACCCTTCTCCAGAGAATGGCCCCTTCTGACAACATGACCAAAGTAGGTGAGATGAAGTCTGGCCATCCTTGCTTCCAATTTCCAGATGGACTTCTTCCAGGAAAGATTTGTTGGTTCTTTTAGCAGTCCAGAGTACTTTCAGCATTCTTTGCCAACACCACAACTCAATAGCATCAACTGTTCTTCAATCTTCCTTATTCATTGTCCAGCTCTCAGATCCATGCAAACCCAAACCAAACTCATTGTCATCGAATCGGATCCTACTCATAGCAACCCCTCCTTGGGTTTCCAAGGCAGTATCACTACTGAAGTAGATTGCCCAAGCTTTCTTCCAAGAAGTAGCTGGTGGGTTTGAACCTCCAGCCTTCTGGTTAGCAATCAAATGCCTTAGGTACTATGCCACCCCCGAGGCAGTTGAAAATACAATGGCTTGGGTTAAGCTCATCTTACTTTTCAAGAAGATATATTTGCTGTTAGCACTTGAACGAGGTATTTGTAGCAGATATACCCAAGGCAGTAATACATCGTCTGATGTCTTGACTTCTGCTTCCATTGGTGTTGATTGTAGAACCAAGTGATATGAAGTCTTTGACAGCTTCAATCTTTTCTCCATTTATTGTAGTGCTGCTTATTGTTCCAGTTGTGATGATTTTTGTTTTCTTTATATTGAGGTATAATACATACTGTAGATTGTAGTCTTTAGTCTTCATCCATAAGTGCTCTAAGTCATCCTCACTTTCAACAAGTACAGTTGTGCTGTCTGCATTTTGCAGGTGGTTAACAAGCCTTCCTACAATCCTGATCCCACATTCTTCTTTGTATAGTCCAGCTTCTCAGATTATTTGCTCAGCATACAGATTGAATAAGTATGGTGAAAGGATAAAACCTAGACACACTTCTTTCCTGATTTTAAACCATGCAGAATCCTTTTGTTCTATTTGAACTACAGCCTTCTGGTCTATGTACAGGTTTCTCATGAGAAGAATTAAGGGTTCTGGAATTCTCATTCTTTTTCAATGTTATCCACAATTTGTTATGATCCACACAATCCAAAGCTTTTGCATAGTCAATAAAATACAAGTAAACATCTTTCTGGTATTCTTCACTTTGAGTCAAGATCCATCTGATATGAGCTATGATATCCCTCATACCACATCCCCTTTGAATCCAACTTGCATTTCTGGAAGTTCTCTGTCAATATGCTGCTGCAACTGTTTTGAATTATCTTCAGTATGATTTTACTTGCATGCACTATCAATGATATTGTTTGATAATTTCCACATTCTGTGGGATTACCTTTCTTTGGAATGGGTACACATATTGATCTTTTCTAGTCTGTTGGCCAGGTAGCTGTCTTCCAAGTCTCTTGGCATAGCCAAGTGAGTGCCTCCAGAGGGACATCCATTTGTTGAAACACCTCAATGGGTATTCGGTCAATTCCTGGAGCCTTGTTCTTTGCCAATTCTTTCAGTGCAGCTTTGACTTCTTCTTTCAATGCCTTTCGCTCTTGATTATATGTGACCTCCTAAAATGAATGATTATTTACCAATTCTTTGGTATAGTCACTCTGTGTATTACATTAATCTTCTTTTGGTGTTTCCTGCATCATTCAGCATATTGGCCAGGAAATCTTTCAATATTGCAATTTGAGGCTTATTATTTATTTTTTTTTTAAGAGTGTTGCAGTGAGATAAAAAACATGCAATGCTTAGAATAATGGCTGGTTCATACTAAGTTCTTCACACATATTCCCTATTATTATTCTTAAAATTCATAATTATAGTGGGAAGACAAAGAGAAGGTGAGACAATAGTGGTGATAAAAAACATTATAAACATATTATGTTTCCAGTATTCTGTTATGCATTTGAAATAATGCTCTCAAATTATAATGGTGGAATCCTTAAGTGGTGCAAAGGTTCATGCTCTTGGATGCTAACTGAAAGACTGACAATTCAAGTCCACTCAGAGCAACCTCAGATAAAAGACTCGGGTATCTAATTCTGAAATCAGTCATTTAAAACTGTATGGAGTATATTTCTACTATGACACACATGGAGTACCTACCAGTCAGTGATGACTCAAGAGCGACTGGATTACAATGAAACACAAGAACAATTTTATGAAATAGATACAAAAAAATCTATTTTTTTAGATGAATCTATAGGTAATGCACATAGTTAATGTGCTCTGTTGCTAACTGAAAGGTTGCAGGTTCAAGATAACCCAGAGGTGCCTCAAAAGAAAGACCTTGTGATATCTTTTTGTAAAAACAGCCACTGAACACCCAATGAATGGCAACAACATCAACAATAAACAAAAACGAGTGTATGGTCACATATATCAGAGTACAGGCATGTATGTGTACTGTCAGATATAGGTGATTATATATGTATGTAAAGCTAGAAATATCTATATGCATGTACATGTGCAGATTTATGTATGCACACATTCATAGGAAGTACAATTACAGATGTTTCTCAGACATAACCCAACACTCTGCAGGAAAAGTCTTCTAGGTTTGAAGGCTTAGAACATAGTCTCATGGGACAATTCAGTACATTGGAATCACAAAGCTTATGTTCTGCATCCTAGTGAGCTGAGTCTTAAAACCTAGGGTCTTAAAAGCTGTGAGTAATCATCTAATATGCAAATATTGGTATTTACTCATCAGAAGTCAAAGAGAAAGAAGGGATTGAAAATCTAAGATAAAAAATTGATCTACAGGGCTGATACATGAGCCATGGCCTCATCTACCCTGAGTCCAGAAGAACTAAATTGGTGCCTGGCTACTACAATAAATCATTCTGATCAGGCCAACAGCAGATAGACCTTGATAAAATGAGAGAAAAACATGGAACAGAACTCAAATTCTGAAAAAAGCCCTGATTTACTGGATCTATTGAGAGCAGAGAACTTCCTGAAACTATCACCCTGAGATACACTTTAAACCTTGAAGTGAAATCATTCCATGAGGTCATCTTTTAGTGAAATAACAGATTGACATACAAAATAAAGGATATTATCCATGAGTACAGTGTTCCATTAAAAACTATATGAGGCAAAAACGTTAAGAATTACTCTAAAGATAAGGGGGCAGGAAACGGAGCGACCAAAACACAATTAAAGAAAATGCTGACACATTGCAAGAAAAAATGTAACTAATGTAACTAATGACACAGTGGTTGTAAAGATAGGCTCATGTACATGAAACATTTTGAGGATGGTGCAAGACAGGGCAGTGTTTTATTCTGATGTACATAGTGTCACTATGAGTAGGAGCTGACTTGACAGCACCTAACAGCAATGCCGTTGAACAAGTTGTGTAAAAATTGCCAAATGGAAACAATTTTCTATGTAAACTTTCACCAAAAACATAATAAAATATTATTTAAAAGAAAGAAAGAAAAGCACATAACGCCATGCTACACTAATGCATATGAGGTTAACTTAATAGCAACTGGTTTCATAGGTAAAAAATTTGAAGTTAAAAATGTATAATCATTTGTTCAAGAACAGATATCTAACAAGTGACAGAGCGAGGTTTGAAATCCTAATTCGTCAAATACCACATGTATTATTCTAAGCAGACATACTGTAATTTTAATAAAGTTCAAAAAGAACAAATGTTATAAAAATACAATGTTTTATAGGAAAGCTACATCCCAGGTCCCACATAAAGGAATGATAGGCTTCTAATCTATCTTCTTTACTGCACTAACTAAATCAATTAATTAGTATTGTGTTCATATTCATGTGCTGACATTCTGATGGAAGGCTTTAAAATATGAAAAGTATACTTTGCATGTAAGAATTGTATTTTTGGGGGGGCTTTGACCTCAAAGAACATTTAAAGAATGCTACTGTATTCTCAGTACAGAAGGAAGAAAAGGGAAGCTAAAAATGCTGAAGTAACATTTAATCAAAAGCACCTTTTTCCTATGGTCTGAACTTATTTTCACCAGTATAAGGATAAATAGAAAGCTGCACCTTTAGGAGATTTTGATTATTATGGAGAATCCAGAGACCCTGATGGTTTTTCCCCTTGATGCCCTTTATACAAAACCTTCTAAGACATTCTGCTCAAAGTTATGAGAGATCAGAAGGCTGTCTTCTTACTATGAGCATCTTAGGGGTCAACAAAGTCTTTTGATGAGGCTCACCACATTCCTGCTGCCTTTATCTATAGTTCAGAATGTGGACTTGCTTGCGGTTTTGCCATTCAGGAATCAGCTCTTCCTTAGGACAGCTGGCATTTCAGTTTTGTCCATGAGCTGAACTTATATGCACTAAAGTGCATTAAAGTTTTTTACATAT
>NW_006922385.1:81228-83168 GCF_000298275.1 Orycteropus afer afer | reverse complement strand
TACAACTGAATCACATTAACCTTATTTACATTTCACAGTTCAAAACAGAAGGAAATAAAAATATTTTATGCATACATACAATGAAGAAATATAGCAATCACAGTCCTCATTTCTGTAACTGGTCACATGGTCCTAGCTGATATTCAGAACTACCTTCTTCCACTACCCATTCTGTATTTCCCTTGCCCTCAGCAAGCACCTCAGCTGATCGTGGTTCTTTGCCTGCTGGAGTGACCCAAACCTTCATTTCTGAAGGGTCTGGGCCATTAGAAGGCATATCAGAATTGGGTTACTGTAATTTTCCATTGACTTTAATAACAGGATATGGTAGTACTAAGAGACATCCTAAAGAATCTCCTGTATTCCAGACATATTCTTCTTTTCCTCCATTATGCAATGTCAATTCAATTTCCCCTTGGTAATCAGGATCTATCATACCAGATAGTATGGTAATGCCCTTCTTGTCTGTTGATCTAGAGGCATGAGGAAGCCAAAATGGCCAGGTGGTATTCTTAATTTCCAGTTCAATGCAATCAGCATTGTGTCTCCATGTGTGAGTATTCCTTCCTTTGGGACTAAGATCTCCAAATCCACAGAGCATAGGGCAGTAGGGACAGGAAGCACAACATTTTGAGTGGGTAACTAGGGGTAATAGTGAGTGGTACCACTCCCATTTCCATCCCTTGGTTCCTGGACCTGTGAATCCTGGCTATTAGAGAAACAGCACCGTATATTGGACAGTTGTGTAGAGCATATACAGCATTCTGAAGAACATTGCCCCAACCCTTCAAGGTATTTCCACCTAGCTAGCACCATAATTGTGTTTTCAGGAGGCTATTCCATCGTTCTATCAAACTAGCTGCTTCAGGATGATGGGGAACATGGTAAGACCACCAGTGAATCTATTGCCACACTTCATTTTCTGTGAAGTGAGTCCCTTGATCTGAAGCGATGCTGTGTGGGATACCATGACGGTGGATAATGCATTCTGTAAGTCCATGGATGGTAGTTCTGGCAGAAGCATTGCGTGCAAGGAAGGCAAATCCATATCCAGAATAAGTATCTATTCCAGTAAGAACAAAATGCTGTCCTTTCCATGATGGAAGTGGCCCAATGTAATCAAGCTGGCACCAGATTATTGGTTGATCACCCTGAGGAATGGTTCCATATCACAGACTTGGTATTGTTCTCTCTTGCTGGCAGATTGGGCACTCAGCAGTGGCAGTAGACAAATCAGCCTTGGTAAGTGGAAGTCCATGTTGTTGAGTCCATGCATAACCTCCATCCCTCCCACTATGGTCATTTTGTTCATAAGCCCATTGCGCAATGACAGGAGTAGCTGGGGGAAAAGGATGGCTGGTTTCCACTGAATGTGTCATCTTATCCACAGGATTGTTAAAGTCCTCTGCTGCCAAGGCCATTTTTTGGTGGCATTCACAGAAGACACAAATATCTTTATTCTTTTGGCCCAGTAAGCGATATCTATCCACATACCTCTTCATCATTCCTCCTTGTCACCAATTTTCTAATCATACACCTTCCAAGTCCCAGGTGATCCAGCCAAGCCATTAGCCACAGCCCATGAATCCTTATACAGTCACACATCTGGCCATGTCTTATTCCATGCAAAGTGAACAGCCATATACACAGCTCGAAGTTATGCCCATTTGTAAGATTTCTCTTCACCACCGTCCTTCAAGGAAGTCTCAGAAAGGGGTTGCAGTGCTGTTGTTGCCCACTTTCGAGTGGTGCCTGCATACTGCTCAGAACAATCTGTAAACTAGGCATGAGTTTTCTCTTTCTCAGTCAACTGATCATAAGGAACTCCCCATGAGGCCATAGGTGCAGACTGGGAGAGGGAAGATAATGTGACTAGAGTGCAGACCATAGGCATTTGGGCCACTTCCTCACACAACTTACTTATACTTTCAGGTCCTGCT
>NW_006922385.1:71826-80894 GCF_000298275.1 Orycteropus afer afer | reverse complement strand
AGACACTTCAAGCACCATTGGATCAGCCATATCATATAGCCCAAGTGGCAGAGAAGCCTGCACAGTAGCTTGAACCTGTTGCAGAGCCTTCTCTTGTTCTGGGCCCCACTCAAAACTACCAGCTTTCTGAGTCACTTGATAAATAGGCCGTAGCAACACACCCAAATGAGGGATATGTTGCCTCCAAAATCCAAACAGGCCCACCAGACGTTGTTTCTCCTTTTTAGTTGTGGAGGAAGTCAGATGCAATAACTTTTCCTTCACTTTTGTAAGAATATATCAACATATACCACACCATTGGATCCCTAGAAATTTCACTGAGGTAGAAGGCACCTGAATTTTTGTTTGGTTAATTTCCCAACCTCTAGCATGCATATGTCTCACTAATAAATCTAGAATCATTGATACTTCCTCTTTACTAGGTCCAATAAGCAAAATGTCATCAATATAAAGGACCATGTGATGTCTTGTGGAAGGGAAAGGCAATCAAGATCCCTATGGACTAAATTATGACACAGTGCTGGGGTGTTGATATACCCCTGAGAAAGCATACTGAAAGTATACTGTTGGCCTTGCCGAACTACTTCTGATGGTCCTTTGAAATTTGTATTGAGAAAAAGACATTGGCCAGATCAATAGCTGCATACCAAGTACCAGGAGATGTACTAATTTGCTCAAGCAATGAAACCACATCCAGAACAGCAGCTACAATTGGAGTCACCACCTGAATAAGTTGATGATAATCTACTGTCATTCCCCAAGATCCATCTGTTTTTTTGCACAAGCCAAATAGATGAATTAAATGGGGATGTGGTGGGAATCACCGTCCATGTATCCTTCAAGTCTTTGATGGTGGCAATAATCTCTGCAACTCCTCCAAGGATGCAGTAATGGTTTTGGTTCACTATTTTTGTAGGTAGAGACAGTTCTAATGGCTTCCACTTGGCTTTCCCTACCATAATAACCCTTACTCCACATGTCAATGACCCAATGTGGGAATTCTGCCTATTGCTCAGTATAGCTTTTCAAATTATTCATTCTGGAACTGTGGAAATCACTACAGGATGGGTTTGGGGACCCACTGGACCCTGTGTGAGATGCACCTGAGCTAACATGCCATCAATAACTTGACCTCCATATGCCCCCACTCTGACTGGTGGGCCAAAATGACACTTTGGATCTCCTGGAATTAGTGTTAGTTCAAAGCCAGTGTCCAGTAATCCCCGAAAAGTCTAATTATTTCCTTTGCCCCAATGAACAGTCAGTCAGTCAGTCTTGTAAAAAGTCTCAGATCCCTTTGAGGAAGGCTGGGAGAAAGATGGACATTATAAACTTCTGGCAATATAGTGGGTTCCTTCCTCAAAGGGACCCAGCCTTCCCTTCATTCAAGGAGTTGTGGGTCCATAAACTTACTTAAGCCTGAGAAGTAATTGAGAGGCCATGACTCTGTATTCTGGTGACTCAATCTAGGCTGCTGTTTGTGTGACCTAGAATTCTTCTCTCTATACAGATCAAATAAATGTTTAGTAGGTTTGCTATGTTTTTCACTGCTAGGAGCACCATGAGCAGGTAGCCAATGCCATAATTCCACATGAGTCAGAGTATTCTGATTACAGTATCGACTCTGCTGTCCATTATGGTAACCACATCCAGCTTGCCATTGTTGATTAACTGCTGCCACTTGGCCCCTACTACCATGGGGTCCAATCAGCCCCATTGTAGTGTCTTAGTTCAATCAGGGAATTTCCCACTATCAAATATGTCTTACATAAAATAGCAATCATAGCAGTCTTTTAAGGATGCTAGGGCTCCATTCACAAATGTATCCTTCACTGTAATAGTGAAAGGCATGTCTTCTGGACTCTCCATTTCTGGCTCTAGGGGTCTAATCTGATAAATCCATTCTAACAGGCCAATTTCCCTAAGCCTCTGGTTACCTTCTTCTACATTATACCAAGGCAAGTCTGGTACTTCAACTTGACTTATGGTAGGCTACTGCATAATCCATGCTTCAGTAAGCCAACCAAATAAACTATAAAATCCTTTCCTAACCTCTTGAGCAGAAACATTGAATGAAGAATCCATACTTAGTGGGACTAAATCAGTAAATTCAGACTGATCCAATGTTACATTCCTTGCACCATTATCCCATACCCTCAGTAGCCATTCCCATACATATTCTCCAGGTTTTTGTCTGTACATGTTAGCAAAATCAAGTAGGTATTTTCAGATTTAGCATACATCTCCTCAGCCACACTTTGTGTTTCACCTTTTGGGGCTCACTTGGACTTAACTTTAGTTATTGGTCTAACAGCAACAATGGGTGGTTGGGCAGTTCCTGAGAACATTCAGCAATGTCTTCCATGGCCTTTTCCTCAGGCAATGACCCAGTAGGAACAGGTGGGTTAATCCCATCAAACTGAGGTGGAGGGGATAATGGTTTTACAGTAATCCCTTCAGATGGGAGGTATTCAACAGAATTTACAAACTCCATAGCCTTATCTTCCTGACTATCTGTCCATATGTCCCCATTCCAGGTTTCAGGATCCCATATTTTTCCCAATCAATGCCCTTACTTTAACTTCAGACACCATTCTGGGTTGGCAATTTAATTGATTTTGTAATTCAGTCACCTTTACAATAAGAATCTGGGTTTGGATTTTGGAAATAATAGCTCTGTTACTAGAGGAAATAAGGCTTTCTTTCAGAGCACAACTGGAAACATTGAGGTCTTTTATGCAGCTCTTAATCTGTGACTCAGCAGCCCTGAACTCATCTCTCTCTTTCATCACTTTGTCTAGTGTAAGTAGGACCAACCAACCAGCTTCCGTATGCTCCTCATGCTGACAAAATTGCAGAAAAGTATCAAATATGTGATCACCCAGAGCCTCACTTCTCAAGAGTTCTTGATCTATTGGTGGTGCTATTTTGCATATTAATGTTGCCACCTCATATCATGGATTAGGAGGGCCCTCTTTACTAATGGAGGCAGGTCACCAGTGCCTTTATGATTAATCAAATTGGAGAACCAATTTAGGAAGCCCATCCTTATGATTTTGTCTCTCCAGAACCACTCCTGGTCCTAAATGTGTCAGACTGGGTTATCTAGAGAAACAAAACCAAGAAAGTTTATATATAGAGAGAAAGAGAAATTTATCTTAGGAAAATGGCTCACACACTTATAGAAGATGGCAAGTCCCAAGTTCTTGGATAAAATGTCAAGTTGGAGGCTTTTCTCAACTCATGCAGCTGCAGGGGCTGAGGAGCTCAAGGTTGTCAGGCAGCATACTGGCTGTTGACACCAAAAGATGATGAACCCAAGATCTCCAGGGCAAATGGTGGATTGTTTGCTTATGGACAGTTATAGGCAGCACAACAGAATCCTGATCCACAGGAGTGTCTCTTTTCCGAGGATGTCCATAAATATATTGGAAGCAGGCCACACCTCTATGGAAACTCCCTTTCAATGGATTGGTTGCTCAAAACATATATCTGATCCCATCATGGGAATAACTCACACCACAATTGCTTAAACCACATAGAATTGTGGTCCAGCCAAATTGACACACAGCTCCATCTATCACACTGTATTATCTCTGAAAGAACAATGGAATAATATATTACTTAGCATGGGAGCTTTGCTGCTAGAATGCCTGTGTTGAAATACTGGCTTCACCCATTAATAGGTGTGGGGCACTGGAAAAACATTTCACTTCTTTGCACCTCAGTTATTTTGTCAAAGTGTACTTTCTTCCTAGGGTTTTTGTAGGTTGTTCAATTATTTAAAGAAAAATTTGTCTAAAGCATTTAATACAGTGTCTGACATGTAGTCAGTATTTAATAAACATTATTATTCACCTATTCCATTGCCACAGAAAGATTTACGGAGGAGGTAGTTCATATTGTGCACTGAGGTGTCTAGATTTATTTTTCCTTTTGCCAAAAACAGGGATAGATATTGGGATGCTGTGATGCTAAAGTCAGCTTATACTGGGAAAACTGATTATGAAATTCTCAGGAGTTTTGCAAGTTGGTTGACATGTTAGTAACTTGGAATTGTTCATACTAGAGATATTTATATCACTCGGGGCCTACCCACCCCAGAGCAGTTGTTAAACATTTTCCAGAATGACATTGGAGTTGACTATACTATCCTCTAAGTTAGCTGTTTTCTCCTACTCTGGCCTTCTGGTGAATAAGTAAAGATGTTCATGTACCCCCAGGCTTCTGTGAGTTTGAGAGACAGCACTATACCGGTAGGATTCATAAATAGGGAAATGTATATATAAAGTAAATATGTATATAATTTCTTTGGGAAAGGAATGTTTCTTTTAATGTTGTTGTTGTTATGTGCCATCGAGTCGGTCCCGAGTCATAGCAATCCCTCCTTGGGTTTCCAAGGTGTTATCACTATGGAAGTAAATTGCCCACCCTTCCTTCTGAGGAGTGGCTGGTGGGTTTGAACCACCAGCCTCCCAGTTAGCAGTCAAGTGCCTTAGGCACCATACTACCAGAGCTCCTGCTTCTTTTAATATACATACATTTTTCCTGTATTTTGACATGTAATTTTCAAATACATTTTCAGGAACATGTTATATGCAAAAATAAGAGATTATCTTCATGCTGATGTAAATGAGGAAATTTGTCTTCTATGAATACAGTCTTTATTTATAATTTACTATCCTGTGCTTATTTGTTTTGATTACAGGAAACTTTTCTTCACCTTTGAAAGAAATAATAGTCTGTGTACACTTTTGTATTATTCTATGAAGCTGGAAAAAGTCACACAATCAATGTTTCCATGTCCCCTCCCATGCAGAGCTCACGTATAAGTAGAATGCCACCAGGATAGCTTTTTCATTACAACAAGTTTGGTAGAAGGTCATAAAACTTTATAAAAATAGGAATAGTGCAACTAAAAGAAGGCATTTACCAACAAGATAAGTCAGAAATGTTTGAAAACTTAGAGGCATTTTGTATACTTTTTTTATTTCTCTGTTGTAGTTGGTAGAATAAGTTAAATGCATTTATTGCTTCTCTCTAAATATCTGGACCTTCCTTTTGTCATAACATAGAAGGAAATGGAAGTGAGCCTCTGTATTTAGATACCTGTTTTCAGAACCAGGGTGTTGGAGTCTGTTGTACTTTGGAGTATTTTCATTTGTTTATTAGTCTTCCAAGTCTTGTAAGTTGTGAAATTTGAATTAAAATATTTAGATTTATGAAGCACTTACTATATATCAAGTTCTCTTCTTTAATCTTTACTTAAAACTTTCTTTGTTTTCATTTATAACAACATTAAAATAAAGCTTATATTTACTGTTATTTTGTACATAAGGAAATGGAGAAAAAAAAAAAAAATAGTAGCTGCCCAAAATCATATAACAATAAAATTGTAAACTAATACACACAGCCCTCAATATTAAATCCTAGAATGTCTGTGGTTATAGAAGAAAATACTCTGTCTGGTGTCATTAGATTAACTCCGATATAAGTTTTGAAATGCCCATCAACTTGTAGGTAGCATTTGAATATTAACTTAACATACGGATTCCTCTGGCTTCATTGCATTGAAATAAACTCATTATACTGTCATTACAAACTTCAACTCATCTAATAGAAAATATATTTTGAAATGAATTCTAATTAACATCTTGATTAAGAGACGTTGCATTTAATTGGAAAAAATAAAAAAGAAATAGGAAATTTGGTAGTTTCTTTCCATGTTAAATAGTTACCTAAAATGGTGTTGTTGTTATGTGCTGTTGAGTCAGACACAACTCATAGTGACTCCTCCTTGGGTTTTCAAGGAGGTATCACTAAGGAAGTAGGTTGCCCAACCTTCCTTCTGAGGAGTGGCTGGTGGATTTGAACCGCCAGGATTCTGGTTAGCAGTTAAGTGCCTTAGGCACTGCACTATCAGAGCTCCCAGTATGGTCCAGAAATTCTAATCCTAGTTATTCAACCAAAGAGAAAAAAATGATATATTGCCCACTAGAATAATTGAACAACACTATATATAATAGAAAAAGCATAGATCTCTAACCGAGGGAGTGTATAATTTTTGGTACATTCACACAAATGAATATTACATTAAAAAAAATTAAACACTTGATACAATAAACAAAGTGAAAGAATCTTGTAGATATGTTGTTGTTGTTAGGTGACATTGAGTCAGCTCCAACACATAGCTACCCTATGTACAACAGAACATAACACTACCTGGTCCTGCGCCATCCTCACAATCTTTGCTATACCTGAACCCATTGTTGCAGGCACTGTGTCAATCCAGCTCATTGAGGGTCTTCCCCTTTTTTACTGACACTCTACTTTACCAAGCATTGTAGGTATCTTTCTCCAGGAAATGGGTCCCTTCTGACAGTATGACTAAGTAAATGAAATGAAGTCTGGGCATTCTTGCTTCCAAGGAGTATTCCAGCTGCACTTTTTGTTTTTGTTTGAAAATTTCCACATTCTGTAGAAAATTTTTTTGGGAATGGGTACAAATAAGGATCTCTTCTAGTCAGTTGGCGATGTAGCTGTCTTCCAAATTTCTTGGCATAGATGAGTAAGTACCTCCAGTGTGACATCCATGTGTTGAAACATGTCAATGTCAATTCCCGGAGCCTTGTTTTTCTCCAATTCCTTCAATGTAACTTTGACTTCTTCCTTCAATACCATCTCTTCTTGATCATATACTGCTTCCTGAATGTATGAACATTGACCAGTCCCTTTTGGTATAGTGACTGTGTATTCCTTTCTTCTTCTTTTGATGTTTTCTGCATCAGTCAATATTTTGCCCCTAGAATCTTGCAATATTGCAACTCAAGGCTTGAATTTTTTCTTCAGTTCTTTCAGTTTGAGAAATGCCGAGCGTGTTCTTCCTTTTTGGTTTTCAGACTCCAGGTCTTTGTACATTTCATTATAGTAATTGGCTTTGTCTACTCGAAAGCTCTTTGAAATCTTCTGCTCAGCTCTTTCATCTTGTCATTTCTTTCATTTGCTTTAGCTACTCTCTGCTCAAGAGCAATTTTCTGACAAGGGGGGCTCTTCTGACTTCCATTTTGGTCTTTTGTTCCTTTACAGTCTTTTTAATGACTTTTTGCTTTCTTCATGGTTGATGTTCTTGATGTCATTCCACAATTCCTCTGGTTTTGGTTATTGGTGTTCAATGCATCAAATCTATTTTTCAGATGGTCTCTAAATTCAGGAGGGACATAATCAAGGTCATAGTTTGACTCTCGTGGACTTGTTTTAATTGTCTTCATCTTCAACTTCAACTTGCATATGAGCAGTAGATGGTCTGTTCCACAATCAGCTGTTGGTCTCATTTTGGCTGAAAATATTGAGCTTCTCCATTGCCTTTTTCTACAGATGTAGTCATTATGATTCCTGTGTACTCCATCTGGTGAAGTTAACATATATGGCTGTCATTTGTATTGTTGAAAAAGGTATTTGCAATGAATAAGTCATTGATCTTGCAAAATTCTATCACGCAGTTTCCAGCGTTATTTCTATCACCAAGGTTGTATTTTCCAACTACCTGTGATCATTCTCTGTTTCTAGCTTTTGCATTCCAGTCACCAGTGATAATCAACACATCTTGATTGCTTGTTTGGTCAATTTCAGACTGCAGATGTTGGTAAAAAAATTTCAATTTCCTCATCTTTGACTTTGGTGGTTGATGCACAAATTTGAATAATAGTAATATTAATTGGTCTTCCTTGTAGGCATATGGATATTATCCTACCACTGACAGCATTGTACTTCAGAACAGATCTTGAAACATTTTTTGTGATGATGAATGCCACACCATTCCTCTTCACTGTGTTATTCTCAGCATAATAAATCATATGGTTGTCTGATTCAAAATGGTCAAAACCAGTTCATTTTAGCTCACTAATGCCTAGGATATCAATTTTTATGTGTTCCATTTCATTTCTGACAACTTCCAATTGTCTTAGATTCATAGATCGTACATTCCATGTTCCGATTATTAATGGATGTTTGAAGCTGTTTCTTCCCATTTTGAGTCGTGCCACATTAGCAAATGGAGGTCCTGAAAACTTTAGTCCATTCATGTCATTAAGGTCAGCTCTACTCTGAAGATGCAGATCTGCCCTAATTGTATTTTGAGTGTCTTCTGACCTGAGGAGCTCATCTTCCAACACTATATTGGACAATGTTTCAGGACTATTCATAAATTTTCCAGTAATGTATCAGTGCTTCCCTGCTATTCATAAGGTTTTCACTGGCCAGTTGTTTGAGAAGTAGATGTCTCGTTCCTTCTTCCGAGTCTGTCTTAGCCTGGAATCTCCCTGGAAACCTGTCTACCATGGGTGACCCTGCTGCTATTTGAAGTACTGGTGGCATAACCTCCAGCCTCAGAGCAACACACAAGCCATCACAGCAAAATAAATTGACAGATGAGTGGTGAATCAGTCCCTTAAACTAATTTTTTTCTTGTATCTTTCATTTTCTTTACTTTTCCCTTTTCCAGACCAGGAAAGACTAAGAGTTGCACTTTATTTTATCATTTTAAAAATTTTTCCTGCATTTCCTCAGTGTGAATGTTTCCTCTCTGGTTCCTCATGGTCCATTTGCTCCAAGGGATGCATTTCCATAGAATATGTGGGTGCATCACCCTGGTTTGAGTGCTCTGCATGCACATCTTGTTTACTAATGGGCTGAAAGCCTGTTCTAGTAAGTGAGTTTTATTCTAGGCCCAGAATATATCTCAGGGCCATAGTATTGGGGTCTCACCAGACTCCATCCAACCAGAAATTCTGGTCATTATTGTGTTTTAGGGTTTTGTTCCACATTTTTCCTCCCACTCTATCCTGGGTCTCCAGTTTTGATCCTTTCCTGAGAGGTTAGCATTGGTAGCAGGGCACCACCTAGTTCTTCTGGCCTTGAGATTCATCATGTCTTTGGGGTGATTGCTTCCAAATTCTGTTGTTATTTTGCACCCTTTTTCACTTCTGACACTAAGAGACTATTATGTGCATCTTAGATGGACACTTGAAAGCTTTTAAGACCTCATTTGCTACTCACCAATGTAGGATGAA
>NW_006922385.1:57387-70905 GCF_000298275.1 Orycteropus afer afer | reverse complement strand
TCTTTTTTTATTATCTATTATCTATCTATTTATTTATTTATGGAGTCTCCCCCCTCCTCCCCTTCCCCCACCCCCAGTAACCAACAAAGAAAGTTTCCTTCTGTATATAAACCTTTCCTTGACTTTTTACAATAAAGAATTAATACAATATTAGTCCTTCTGTGGTGATTGACTTATTTCACTCAGCATAATATCCTGCGAATTCACCCACATTATAGGGTGTTTTGTAGATTCTACATTATTCTTTAGTGTTGAATAATATTCCATTGTGTGTATGTACCATAGTTAGGTTATCCATTCTTCTTTGATGGGCACCTAGGCTGTATCCATTTTTTGGCTATAGTAAATAGTGTGGCAATGAACATGAGTGTGCATGTATCTGTTCTTGTCCTGGCTTTCACTATTTTAGGATATGTCTCTAGTAATGGGATTATTGAAACAAATGGTATTTCTAATTGCAACTTTTTAAGGAATCACCATACTGCTTTCCACAGTGATTGTATCATTTTACAGTCCCACCAGCAGTGTAAGAGTCCCAACCTCTCCACATCCTCAGTAGCATTTGTTATTTTCTGTCTTGTTGAATTTTGCTATCAGTGCTGGGGCCAGGAGGTATCTTATTGGTGTTTTGACTTGCATCTAATGGCTAATAAGCCTAAAGCATTTGATTGCTAACCAGAAGGTTGGCAGTTCAAACTGTCCAGCCACTTCTTGGAAGAAAAGTTGGGCAATCTACTTCCGTAGTAATACCACCTCAAAAATCCAAGGAGGGGTCACTATGAGTTGGGTATGACTTGAGAGCAGTGCATTTCATAATGGCTAATATTCTTGGTTTTACAATCAAAACCAATGGAAGCCACAGTCAAAACATCAGACAATGTATTGCATTGGGCATATCTGTTGCAAAAGACCTTTTTCAAGTGCTGAAGGGTAAAGATGTCTCCTTGAAGACTAAGATGCACTTAACACAAGCTGAGGCATTTTCAACCGCCTCTTATACATGTAAGAGCTAGACAATGAATAAGGAAGACAGAAGAGGATTTGGTGTTTTTGAGTTGTGGTGTTGGCGAAGATTGCTGAGACTACTGTGGACTTCTAAAAGTACTAACAAATCTTTCCTGGAGGAAGTGTAGCCATAATGCTCTTTGGAAGTGAGAATGGCCAGACTTCATTTCAATTACTTTGGTCATGTTGTCAGAAGGAACCATTCTCTTGAAAAGGATATCATTATTGGTAAAGTGGAGGGTGAATGAAAATGGGAAGGCCTTCAACAAGAATGATTGATACAGTTGTTGAAGTGATGGGCTCAAGTATAGCAAGGATCATGTGGATGGCACAGGACTAGGCCATGTTTCGTTCTGTTGTACATAAGATCACTATGAGTCAGAGATGATTCTATGGTACCTTATAACAATAAATGGCTAATGCTTGTGAACATTTCTTCATGTGTTTGTTAGATGCCTGAATATCATTTTGGTGAAGTGTGTATTCGTATCTCTGCCCATTTTTGAATTGGGTTGTTTGTCTTTTTGTTGTTGTTGAAGTGTTGGAGTTTTTTATAAATTTTAGAGATAAGTCCCCTGTCAGATATGCCATTGCCAAATACTATTTCACAATCTGTAAGTTCTGTTTTCACTCTTTTGGAGAAGTCTTTGGAGGCATATCAAAATTTAATTTTGAGAGGGCCCATTCATCTATTTGATCTTCTGCTATCTGTGAATTTTGGATTATGCTTGATAGCCTATTTATGCCATAAATTGGGGCCTTTAAATTTGTTCCTATTTTTTCCTTGAGAAACTTTATAGTTTTTGGATTCACATTTAAGTCTTTGATCCATCTGGAGTTAGTTTTTGTGTATGGTGTAAGGTAAAGATCTTGTTTCACTTTTCTGCGAATGGATATCCAGTTTTGCCAGCACCATTTGTTAGACAATCTCTTCCCCATTTAATGGATTTCAGCCCTTTGTCAAAAATAGGCTGACCACAAGTCAATGGATCTATTTATTTCTAGGTTCTCAATTCTGTTCCACTGGTCTATGTGTCTGTCATCGTACCAGTACCAGGCAGTTTTGACTACTGTGGCTGTATAGTAGGTTTTGAGATCCAGAAGTGTGAGACTTCCTACTTTGTCCTTCTTCAATAGTGCTTTACTTATTCAAGATCTTTCTTTCCAAATAGAATTATTTATTTATTTATTTATTTTTCTTATCTGTAAAGAATGTTGATGGGATCTGGATTGGGATTGCCTTGAATATATACATTGTTTTGGGTAGTATTGACATTTCCACAATGTTCAATCTTCTTATCTAGGAACATAGTATATTCTTCTATTTATGTTGTTTTTTTGTTTTGTTTTGTTGTAGTAGTGTTTTGTTGTTTTATTTCTGTAGGTGTTTTGTGTATCTGCTTATTTATTCCTAAGTACTTCATCTTTTGGATGGTTGTGTAAATGGTATTATTTTCTTGATTTCCTTTTCTGAGATTTCTTTGTTAGTGTAGAGGAATCTGATTTTCATATGTTGATCTTTCACCCCATCACTTTGTGGAATCCTTCTATTAGTTCTAGTGGTTTCTTGTTGTGTTCCTAAGAAAAACAAACAAAGAAACAAAATATAGCACAGTTGGTACAAGTGCTACAGCTTAACAGGGCTACTGTAGAACATGGCAATTGTGCCACAGGAATAAACAAACACCAAATATCGAAGGTTGGGGCAGTACTACTGAATGTGGTGGTGGGGTAGGTTGAAGCCCTCACTTAGCTGGATTAAAAAAAGAAGAAAAAAAAATAGGTGATGGAAATTTTTAAAAACAAAAAATAAGATAAAAACCAAGTGGATGGCAAAGAGGGGATAAATAAAAGGAAAGAAAAAGAGGAAAGGGTAAAAGAAAGAAAAAAAAAGAAGAAGAAGTGTAAAACAGTACTGGATGAATTGCTATCCAGTAAAAATGGGTGCAGTAGAAATATGACACTCACTCTGCAAAAAAAAAAGAAGAAAGAAAGAAAAAAAAAAGCAGGAAGAGAGTGAAGAAAAGAAAAAGATTTAAAAAAAGGCAGGGTAAGAAGGAAGAACTGAGTAAAAAGGAAAAAAAAGGGTTACAGATGTTAACTATCAAACACAGCTGCAGGGAGAACCCAGAACTCGTTCTGGGTTATGATCTCCACTGTCCATGGGAGTTTGAGGGTGGACCCTGATGACCAGAAAGCAGGGGCTGGCACTCACTCTGTGTGCTTAAAAAAAAAAAAAAAAAAAAAAGAAGAAAAGGAAATAAGGAAGAGGCAAATAAAGAAAAAAAAGAGGGAAGAGCTAAGCAGAAGGAAAAAGGTAAAGCAATGCAATATTGAGAAAAGTGCCAGCCACCAAACAGCTCCATGGGAATTCAGTGCTTTCTCCATGGAAGTGTGCACCTCTGACCAGGGAGGAATGGGTTCAGGTGATGCTAGTCTCATGGTCAGTGGGCAGAGGAGCTCCTGCTCTTTGAGATCCCCCCTGAAAAAGAAAGGGAAAAATAAGGGGAAAGGAGAAAAGAAAGAAAATAGAAAGGAGAAACAGAAAGGAAAAGAGCAAGCACAGGGAGGAACTAAATAGAAAGTTAAAGAAAAACACAGAGAAAAAATGACAGCACTTTTTTTTTTTTTTTTTTAAATTTGGTATCTCTATTCTTGTTTTGGAATTCCAATCATGTGTAAATGTGTAAATTATTCTCTTTGATAGTGTCCCACATAACTGGTAGGTTTTCTTTATTTTTCTTCATTATTTTTTTGTGATTGTTCCTCAAATTACTAGCAAGAAATTTATTCTCTGTTTCACGGATTACAGCATCCCTTGATTGTTTCTACTTCTATATCCTCCCATTGAGTTACTTATTTCTGATATATTATTGTTAATTGCTAGTTACCATTTTTGTATGATTTCTAATTGTTTATTTTACAATTTAGCTCTTGTTTTATTTCCCTGAATTTTTCTAGAGTTTTCTTTGGAATCATCCGAGTTTTTCCTTGATTTCTTTGAAGATCCTATATATAAGTCTTTTGCATTTCTTGTCAGATAGTTCTGTTACCTTTTGTTCCTCAACATTACTTTCTACTCCTTTATTTTGGTCATTTCTTAAGCCATCCTGTTCTGTTTCTTTATATGATTTGATATTGTTTGCTGTCTCAGAGGCATTAAGATTTTATTTGTTATTGCTTTGAAGCAATGTTTCATTACTTTGTCTTGTTTATTGGTTTTGTTTTGTTAATATATCCAAGTGGGTTGGATGTGCATGATCCATTGGTCACTAATCTCTTGGCATGGGACCATTCACCTCCAGCCTTTGGTGGTTGGGCTAGTGGCTGATAATGTACTGCGGGGTCATTCCTTGTTGGTGCTACCAGTTATTGTGCCCACTGGAGGTTAGGGCAGGAAGCTTTCATTGCCTCTGTGATAGAATACTTCCTATATGTATAGGACAGGCTCTACGTGTGTACACAAATTGACATTTCAATAAATAATTAATTCTGTAACCCTGAGCACCAAATAAAAGAATAAAATATTAGATTAATAGCAGTTAGTAGAAGACATGCCAGAAACCACTTTATTTTCCAAGTATGTATGATACGTGTATACTATATAGAATTACTTGGTCAGAATATTTCCATACTTATTCTACAAATAAGAATTTAAAGAAGAACATAGATCAAACATTAACTTTATTTTCTTAAATAGTATCAAATTGGGGATGATATGTCAAGATTTAGTATTTATTTATGAGTTTCAAAAAATACATTCTACATTTTTATTGCTAAAAGTATATATAACACGTTTGCCAATTCAATATTCTTTACATGTAATTCAAAGATACTAGTTACATCAATCATGTTGTGCAACTATCATCAATATGTGTTGTCATATTTTCCATAACTTTAAATAAAAACACAATGCTTTGATTACTTCAGCTTATCACAGGCCTTCTTTCTCATCTTTTGGACCATAGATGAGAAATAGAAGACACTATATAATCTGAACACTCATGCAAGGAAGAAAGCAAAGAGTGCCTAGGGATATTAGAGAAGTATTCACAGAGCCTTGCATTATAACCAGAAGGACAGTAGGCTTTTTCCAGGGAGACAATAAGGTTTCAAGTATTCTTTATATTGTTCCATCCAGCTCTTTCATTTGTGAGCTTTGTTTAAATACTGATTTAAATTTTATTTTATTACAAATAAAATCTTAATGCCTCTGAGACAGCAAATAATATCAAATCATATAAAGAAACAGGACAAGATGGCTTAAGAAATTTAAATTTTATTTTCCCTCCCCATGCAATGCAGGGAAAATAAAATTTAAATCAGTATTTTAAACTAAGCTCACAAATGAAAAAGCTGGATAAAGCAATATAAAGAATAATTGAAACTTTACTGTCCTCCTGGAAAAAGCCTACTGTTCTTCTGGTCATTATTTAAGGCTCTGTGAATACTTTTCTAATATGCCTAGGCACTCTTTGTTTTGTTCCTTGCATGAGTGTTCAGTTTATATAGTGTCTTGGAGCTCTGGTGGCATAGTGCCTAAGGTATTTGACTGCTAACCAGAAGGCTGGTGGTTCAAACCCACCAGCCACTCCTCAGAAGGAAGGTTGGGCAATCTACTTCAGTAGACATACTGCCTCAGAAAGCCACGGAGGTGTTGCTGTGAGTGGGGACTGACTCGACAGCACTAAGTTTGGTTTTTGTTCTTGGTATGCAATGCACATTTGGGAAAATGTTTACCCAAGATGTCCAAAAGGTGCAAGATGATGAATTTATGGACATTTTTCTCTTTGCCATGACATAGGAAAGTTTATTCTATGTTATCTCATATCCTATTTGGTGACCTATCTTTTTCCTTTCATTATCTCACTATCTCATTCTCTCTTTCTTGCTTTGTTATTGAACTCTTAGTGCATGTTTTTTAAAAGAAGCTCTGGTAGTGCAGTGGATAAGGCATTCACCTGCTACCCAAAAGTAGACAGTTTGAACCTACCAGGAAAAAAATGAAGCCATCTACTTTCATAACCCAATGGGGCAGTTCTGCTCTGTCCTACAGTGTCTCTATGAGTTGCAATTGATTCGATGACAGGGGGTTTGGTTTTGGTTTTGGAACAGTTGTTGTACAAGCAACAAGGGTATAAAGGAAATAAGCCTCTTCTTTACATTTGGCCTAGTTAATCTTGTGTCTAAAAAGAATAGCTTTTACTATTTTTTTCACCAACTCTTAGTAGATAGACAAAAATTCCCTAATATATCCATTTTGGGGATTGTCCTGAGGTGCGCTGTTAGGTCACTGAATCACCACCTCACCGCTTATTTTATGCATTTATTCAACTCTCAGTGTATTCTAACTTAACTTTTCTTTAATCTTTATTGATTCCTCTATTCATGGATTAAGTTATATATTAAGAATTTCCTGTTTCTAATGAACGATACAGAAAGAGAATTGTTAAATATTCTTTATTACTTTTTAGAAAAATAATTAATATGGAGAAAAAGAACCTACTACTTTTTAATATGTATCCATACAGAAGTAAATTGCCCACTCTTTGTTATGAGGAGTGGCTGGTGAGTTTGAACTTCCAGTCTTCTGGTTAGTAGTCAAATGCCTTAGGCACTACACCACCAGAGCTCCCTGTGTATTAAATATGTTGTTGTTGTTGTTGTTATTTGCCATCGAGTCGGCCCCGACTCATAGCGACCCCTCCTTGGGTTTCCAAGGCAGTATCACTACGGAAGTAGGATTGCCCAACCTTCCTTCCGAGGAGTATGTATTAAATGTAATCTTCCCAAAACATGAAGGTAATTCGATTTCAACAAGTCATGCTCATGAAAAGAGTAATATGAGATACACAGGATGAAATAGAACTATTAAACTGCAACTAATTTATGTCCACTATATTTTATGTGGGTTTATTTATTTATTTATTTATTTTGGAGCTGGTTTGATCATAGAGCACATACAATTATTTCTAAACAACTGACAATGAATCTAAAGTTTGAGTTAGAAAAAGGAATTTTCACTTAATGGATTTGCAAGTAAAATTATTATTTTTGCTAAAAAGGGCATTATTCCTCTCCATCTGATTTATATGCTAATTTGGCAGACAAGATGTATGTTTTTATGGTTTTGCAAATTGTCTGTAGAAGAAAAAGTAAACTAAGAAAAGTTACTCCAGTTTTAATCTTAGGATAAGTGATTAATAATTATGTGTGCATTGATTGTACAGAATGCAATCCAAGTCATAAAATTACTGACTCTGTTTAAGCATTCAGTTACTAAATATTTAGTTAGCGGTAAATCAAGTTATTTTATTTTACTTTTTTTTTGTATTAGTAGACACCCCATTTTCATTAGCTTAGCTTTTCTTCTGATAATATTGAACTTTACTTGAGCCCTGTTCTCCTCGAATATAGGGAGAATTAAGGAACTACCCACACCATTTTGAGTTCCAGAAAATGGCTTATACAAAGAAGTATGACTTAGATAAGACTCATGGATGACCATCTTGTTTATCTATGATAAGACCAGGCACAAACTTCCAAATTCCCAGTATTTATCTCTTAAATTATTAGTTGAATAGTTTGCCTTGACCATATTTTAGTAAAACTTCTTTCTTTCTTCTATGTCCCTTGACTTTGGCCCACTCTAAGCTATGGAAACTTGGGAAAAGCCCTCCATTAATGGTCTTCCTGGAGAATCTCCCTCCAGGAAAAGACATTTTTCATCAACTCTCTGTTCAGTGCCAACTACTAATCCCACTCTCTACACAGGTCCTTTCTAGGCTTGTTTATAACTTCCTATAAAAGAAAATTTGTTTTTATGTGAACTTTGAGCAATTTACAGGTTATTGCAGTAGCTCCACTCATCATGGCACTTTTTTGTTGTTGTTTATTTGTTTTAATAAAGTCTTTCCTTATCTAAGGGTAAGGTCCCCTAGTAGTGCAACTGGTTTGGTTTCACTACTAACCTAAAAATTACTGTTTCAAACTTATCTAGTGGCAATGAAGAAGAAAGATCTCGTGATCTGATTTCAAAAACACTACAGCCAAGTAAACCCTATTGAGCAATTCTACTCTGTAACACATGAAGTCACTACAAGTAGAAATCAACTTGAAGGCAATGGGCTTGTTCAATTTTTTCCTTTTTTACATCTGAGTCTCAATTTAATTTTTATGTGACTCTGTTACAGAGAATTATTTTTTCCAGCTTGTCTCTTTATCTAATAAATAATTTTAGAATCACCCCAATATTTGAAAACTTGACTTACATTATTGTTTTCAAAACTCAAACTATAAGGATCAGCAACAAGCTAGCTCCTAGGAAGTGGAGATCAATCATATCCCCATTCTTCAGATTTTCCACCATTTTTCATACTAGTTGCTCCATGGTTCTTTCTCTGTTGGTCTGATAATTCATTGGAACAGTCACAGAAAACTTGTGGATAACTGCAATAACAATTTAAAATACAGAAAAGGACAAAATGAAGATACGTAAAAGGGCAAGGTTCAGGATAGAGTCTCAACATCTCAAT
This sequence comes from Orycteropus afer afer, assembly GCF_000298275.1. Lineage (NCBI taxonomy): Eukaryota > Metazoa > Chordata > Mammalia > Tubulidentata > Orycteropodidae > Orycteropus > Orycteropus afer. The sequence goes on along the minus strand of NW_006922385.1, from coordinate 62,365 downwards.
GGAAACTTACTTACCCTTCCCAAAAGTTAATGTTCATCCTCATCCATTTGGAAACTCAAACTCAGTGACATCAGTTGGAAGACTCAGCTGTTAGTCACTTCTCTCAACTCTCAGTTGGTGTCAGTCTTTACACTCTGCTACCACTATCTGGGTCTGATCATTGCCTCTACTCTTTCTGATATCATCACAATAGTTGCCTCTATTGCTGTTGCAGAGTACTTTAGTGTAGGAGGGTTATAGAGAGAATCCTACTCCCGGGCCAACACACTCTTCTGATTCTGTCAGTTAGGAAGCCCCAGCTGAGACTCCATTTCTAGGGTTTTTAAAGGTTAGCCAATGTACTCCTTGTTAATTAGAAAAGGAACTCCCTAACCAATCCTGGTAAATGTCAGATGGGGGTTGGGGGAGTGCCAATCCCAGTGAAAGCCAACTTGTGTGAAGGGAAAGACAATACACAGTAAGAAGGAGGTCAGTACAAAATGATCAAAGTGAAGGAAAACATTGGTAGGAGAACAAGGGTTAAAGGCAACAAAGGTAAATACTATTACAGACAAAATCCTTCAGACACAGCAATAAAAATGATCTCTGATTGCACACACAGAGAGACACACAAGCTGAACAGAGATGGAAAGGTGAATGGGACCACACTCACGAATATATGTGTGTGTGTGTGTGTGTGTATATATATATACACACACACACACACACATATATATATATATAGGTTTGATGGAGAATATTTCTACGTATGTATTTACACATGCTGCAAATATATCTTTGAATATAGTAAAGCATACAGAGGACAAAGTTATGAAAACTTTTTAGCTGTGATAAAACCCCTAGCAGGAATGATTCATTTGGCCACAGAGCTCTCAGAACCACAGTGCTGTGGGAAATCAAGGTCAACTGACACAATAGTCCACAAAGACAATGTTCTACATTCCCCTTTAGTGAGTAGTGACAAGCTTGTGACGGTCATCTAAGGTGCAACTACTGGTTTCTTCTCATCTATAGTAAAGAGGAGTAAAGAAAATCAAAGACCCATGGAAGCAGTTAGTCCAAAATACTAATAAACCATGTGAACCCCAGTATCCACAACCTTGGGACAAGAACTAAATGGTGCCTGGTTGGTAGTTGACTACTAACCAGAAGGCTAGCGGTTCAAACCCCCCAGCCACTCCTCAGAAGGAAGACTGGACAACTAACTTCCATAGTGATACTGCCTTGAAAACCCAAGGAGGGGTCACTATGAGTCGAGTCTGACTCAATGGCACATAACAACAGCAACGACGACTGTGGACTTCTCTGAAATGGATCTCTAGAGGAGGTCTTGGATTGAATGGCAGAAAAAGTCTGATAAAACTCAAAATCTTAAAAAAGACCATGTTTATTAGTCTAGTAGAGACTGATGGATCCCCTGACACTATAGTCATTGCAAATCCTTTAGACGTGAAACTGAACTCACCCCCATGGCTCAAATTTCAGCCAAATGATAGACAGGACTATAATGTGAACAATAACACCAAAGTGGTACACACTCCTGAAAGCAATCAACAATACAAGATCAAAAGGGCATCATTTGTCCAGGGATAAAGCTCAGAAGGTGAAAAAGGATAGAAAAGAAGGACAAATGTAAACTGTAAATCCAGGGAGAATTTGGAAGGATGCTATTACATTGTGAGGATTGCAATGAATGTCACAAAACAAAATGTGCATGAATTATTGAGTGGAAAATAAATTCAGTCTGTAAAGCTGTACCTAAGTCACAATAAAAAGTTAGAAAGACAATGAAAAAAAAAAGTCAACTCTAGGGTGGGTCATAAACCAACCAATCTCTCTGTAAGAATTACAAACTCAGGACCAAAGAGGCCATATTAAGGAATTGATTTCACGACAACTATTTTAGGAGGAAGAGTGAGAATAATTATTTTATCTTTATTTTAATAATGGCATAGGTTTAAAAACACTCTTTCATACCTAATGCTATATTTGTAAAAGCTAATCAAGAACAATACACCTGAAGTAGAAAAAGAAACAAGCTCAAGTCTTTCACTTTGTATATTTGGGAAATATTCTGGTTAAATGTGTATTTGAAAGCTTAATTGTCTTTATTGCTAGAGAGGAAAGTTATAGCTAATCAATAGCATGTCTGTGAATGCAGTGTGACAAAGCAGGGAAGAACATAGGCAATTGTTGATTATACCTACACAATGTTATTCCATATTGTATTTCAAGTAGTAGGCCCTAGTACTTGGCATATACTATGTATTGCTACAGTATTTACAGCACAAATTAATAATATCTTCTTTGATTCTAGTAAATTTTATTTTTTATTTTACTTTCCTCAGAAACCAAGATGCTAGTTCCTGGAATAAGATTATAAAAAGGGAGAATGTAAATATTTATTGAACGGAGGCAAGGAATGTTATGGATAGATAGATATCTATAAGCAACTCCAAATTTTATACTTAGTCATCTTGAGGTGAATTTTAAATGTGATTTTTTATTTCCTGATCATTTTTATTTTCATTTTAAATTTATAAACTGATCAACTTAATACAGGTATCCATTGATATCATAATAGTATTTTGTGAGTTTGTAAGCATAAGTTAGTTTCCCAAGGTCCAGATTATAAATATTGAGAACTACAAGCTTGACCCTGATAAATTTCCCATGATAAATATAATGTGGTAAGGCAACTTCTAGCTGCAATACTGACCACTCTTCATGTTTTTCTCACCTCAGTGTGCACCTTTCATTTAAATTTATAATTTTTATGGAAAATAGGCAAAAGCTTTTAGTGCTAGCATAACAAAAATGTCATAAGTGATTAGGTTTAAAGAACAGACATTTATTGCATCACAATTTTGGAAATGAAGAGTCTAAATTCTGGTTGTTGGCAGGTCTAGAGTCTTTCAGTCTGCTCAAAGATAATGATTCCTTGTCTCTTTCAGCTTCTGTAGCTTGGGACATTGCTTGGTGTTCTTTGGCTTATAAATAGATCCTTATATGGTGTCTTCCTTTTGTGTGTGCTTCTTTATGTCTTTTTTCCCTTTTTATAAAATCCCATTTAAAAGGGATTAGGTTTAAGATCCACCTTATGCCTGCCCACATATTCTAATTAACATAACAAAAGGAAACACCCTATTCCCAAGTAGTATGTTATTCCTAAGGAGCTCTGGTAACAATGTCTAAGATAACTGACTGCTAACCAGAAGATTGGTGGTATAAACCCACTAGCCACAGAAGCAAGATGTCAGGACATCTTTTTTGAGTGACATGATTCAATCCATAACAGACATTTTTTTTTTTTTTTTATATTATGTTTGTGTGGAAATTAATTCCAGATATTATACACTTACTTATCTTACAAAATATCTCTACCTCTTCCTGTTTTCTTATCCCTCCAATCCCATATCCAAAAGAACCCTTGTGTAGGGAAAGGTGGCCCAGAAAGTGATTTTGTCAAGGGTGAGTAAAAAGAGAGAGGTCTAGGAACTCTCATCACTGATAGACTTCTGGACTGGCAGTAAGTGCTTTCTTTTCTTTTTGTTTTTTAATTGGCTCTGAAGGATGATATCATTGATTTTTTCTATTAAAAAGAAACAGAATTTATTTATTTTTTAAATAGGATTTCTTTTAGTTAAGGTACCAATAGCTGTTAGAACATATTCAACAATATATGATGACTTAGAATGGTTATTGTGTGTGTGTGTGTGTGTGTGTGTGTGATTCATGTAATTGTCCAAAGCAGATGTTTCTTATCGTCAGCCAATTCTCTTCTCAGTGGAAATTCAGGAACCCAGGGCCCTTCTCACCATAGAAGAGGAAAGAGTGACAGAGTGGGAAGCTTTTAATGGGTCACATCTGAAAGTGCTACATATGGCTTCTACACATATTCCATGATGGAAATTTTGTTACATGCTCACAATTAGTGATCTAACATGGGACACTGGGAATTGTATACTATATGTGTCCAGGAAGATGAGAAAATAGGTTTGGGGAAGGACTAGCAATATCTGCCATAGGCTCACTATTCCCTCCACACAATAGTTCCTGAGCACAATTGTCTCTCAGTATACCGGGGAATTGGTTCCAGGATGGCACATGGATAACAAAATCATGGGTGCTTGAGTCTTTTATATAAAATGGTGTACTATTTGCACATAGTCTACACACATCCTCTCATATACATTGAATCATCCCTAGATTCCTTATAATACCTAATAAAGTGCAAATGCTATGTAAGTAGACATTTATGCTGCCTCTTAGCCTTGACGGATTGTTTTTACCATTTCATTGTTTGTTTATTTATCTCAAATATTTTGAATCCACAGATATGGAACCCATGGATATGGAGGGCTGACTCTAATTTCTACAGGTCATGAAACAATGAGTGTTCTCTTATTTTACTAGTATTTAGGTTTTGAGTTTTAATTTAGTTTTACTGGCATTTTCTTGATGTTTAAAGTTATTAAATTCTTATTCAATTATAAACATTTCCCATTTGATTATAAATAGCTTTCAATTCTCCTCAAAGATATTTTCTGAAAAAACTATAAATAAACAAAACTATATATATAATTAATCTAATACAGACACAGGAGCTCAAGTGGCATAGTACCTAAGTCATTTGAATGCTAACCAGAAGGCTGGCAGTTCAAAAGCACCAGCCACTCCCCAAAATGAAGATGAGGCAATCTGCTTCCTTAGTGATACTTCCTTGAAAACCCAAGGAGAGGTCTCTATGAGTCAGATCCTACTCGATGGGAGTGAGTTTGTTTTTATTCTGGTTTAATACAGACACAGTAAAAAGAACAAGCTGTATTTAAATGTTTATTCACTTTTAATCCACAACCACACCAGTCATAAAACTATAAAATCTGTGTTAAAGAGAATCAGAGTTTGAAATCTTCTGAGAGACCTCCATTGACAAAGCCAATAGGAAGAACCTCAATGTCAGCTCCCATATTTGAAA
>NW_006922385.1:56600-57207 GCF_000298275.1 Orycteropus afer afer | reverse complement strand
AGAGTCTTTTTGATCTCAAAGATGTGTATATCATTAGTGAATTGAATTATCTCTTGGTTTATGAAAGGTAAAACTGTAAATTATTTTCAGTTATTTTCGCTCTCCAAATTTGTTATGGAGGAATTCATAGAGCCATCTTCATATTCCAGGTGAGCTGGAATGAGCAGGTGCTGAGGGGGAAGCTTGTGTAATGTTTGCACATAAAATTTGGAGACAGAACTAAAACTAGCAGGGCTGAGAGACATTAGCATTATTTCAATCTCTTTCATTTAAATGAAGAGTGTGCAAAAGATTCTGTATGTAGAAAGTCTATTACTTCAATGTTTTGATCAAAGAATTTACTATTAGGTTAAAAAAAAAAAGTCCTGGAACAAAATATATACTTTTCTCTATCTCTGGAAATTGAACTTCCATCTCCTTTATCTTAGATAAAGTTGTATTTTATATTGAAGTTAAAAAGCTGAGTACTTCATTGTTATATGCTAGTATCATATATATAATAAAAAGTAAAACAAACAAACCACTAAAACTATAATTGGAGGCTGGGTTGAATTTGTGATTGAAGAAGTGTCTAAAAGAAATACTTAAGGCTGTAAGTATAGAAAAT
>NW_006922385.1:44532-56224 GCF_000298275.1 Orycteropus afer afer | reverse complement strand
TTTTTTTTTTTTTTTTTTACCATAGGTCTTCACAGTCTTGTTAATATTTTTATGTTATTCCTGCTTTGTACTTGCAGTCCAAAGACAGCATGAATTTATAACCTAGGAGTCAATGTTCTTACTTGTCTAGGAGTCATTTATCACTATGCTTCCCTTTAATTTTTCATATAGTATCCATCATTAGGAAATGTTAGCTTAACTTTCAAATCATCTAATTTTCTCTATCTCTAACTCCTACTGCCATAGACCAACCTATCTCTTGCTGTATAACTACAGTATTTCTAATCTGGTTTCTCTACATTCAGCCTTTAATAAAATTCAAATTATTTATTCATCTTCCATTCAGAGATTTTAGTTCACTAAAAAGAAAATTGACGTTTCTACTGTCACACAGGAGCTCTGGTAGCATAGTGCCTAAGGCACTTGACTGCTCACCAGAAGGCTAGTGGTTCAAACCCACCAACCACTCCTCAGAAGGAAGGTTGGGCAATCCTACTTCCATAGTAATACTGCCTCGGAAACCCAAGGAGGGGTCGCTATGAGTCGGGGCCGACTCGACGGCAAACAACAACAACAACAACAACAAAAAGAAAATGATGTTGTCGTTATTGTTAGCTGCCATAGCCCCTGACTCAAAGAGACGCCACGTGGTGCAAAGTAAACTGTTCCATTGTCCATTGTTCCATAGGGTGTTTTTATTTTTTGGTTGTAATTCTTTATAGAACTTTGTCAGGGCCTTTCTTCTGCAGAGCCATTAGCTGAGTTAGATTCTCCAATCTTTCAGTTAACAGCCAATCACAAACCACTTGTGCCATCCAGTCTTCAAAATGAAAGTAGTAGAAGAACATGTTTAAAATTAAGTAATTCAGAGCAGCTAATATTCAAGTCCAACTCATTGTGAACCCTCCTTGGGTTTCCTAGGTGGTATCACTATGGAAGTTTATTGCCCAATCTTCCTTCCGAGGAGTGGTTGGTAGGTTTGAACCTCCAGCCTTCTGGTTAGCAGTCAAATGGCTTTGGCACTACACCACCAAAGCTCCCAATAATAAGAAATAATAGTTTTTCCTACTACATTTCTCCACTCTTCTTTCATGTTCCTGAGGATTAAATTCTGTATTTTAATAGATAAATATTTTCAGGTTTGAGAGACGATATGAAAATGAGCAATGTCCAGATCATATATGACAGTAGAACTCTGATTCCCACTTTGACCCTCTATAGCAACTATTTCAATAGTCCAAATAACAACCTCTGTAGCAATCAAACCAGCATCATCAGAACTTGGTCATTGACTGCCAGATTCACATTTTCTCACCCCCCCCACAATCCAACTCAGGACCAATTAGAGAAAGTAAAATTTCTTCCTAAACATATCACATAGGATGCCCCACCCCTAGTTAGCCAGCCTCCAGCTTTCCTGTGCCTATAGTTTCCAATCAGAGAACACCTGAAGCCTATCCTTTCTTAAACTATAGATCTTCCCCACTCTCCTGCCTCTGTCTTTAAGTCTCTTCTAACTACAAGTGATGGTGGCTTTTTCCAACATAGTCCTAACTATTTAATTATCTAATGTGGACAGTTGTTTATACATAGACCTTAACTATTTCTGTCATTTCATTCAAGTATCTATTTTTTTTCCCTGTATAATTTGTCATTTTTAGAGAAACATTTCCATGACATTCTAAGTCTTACATTTTGTGCATAAAATCTTTTTATTAGGATCCTTCCTTGCTGGAAAAAAATCAATCCTACAACTCCAAAAGGTACTTATGGTTTACTAAGCCTTCTGTACAGCTAACAATTGCTTCACTGTTATTTCTAGTTTGAGCTATGGTTTTCTGGCTTCCTACTCTATTTTACCATTGTTTTGATAAAGAACAACCTAAAGATGTAGATATTTATTCCTATTTCTTATCATATGAAATCAACTCTTTTATTCTTTTATATACAATCCTTCTTTTCTCCTGGGAACAATTGTCTCTCACTCTAAAAGCATGCAAATTATTTTCTCCTCTCTCCCTTTCTTTGCCGAAGTTTTAGGATATTGCCTGTGAGCCAGAGCTAAGCCACATTTCCTTGGCTAGGGCGGTAAACATGAGTAAAGCAAAAATATATTTCTCTAGAATATGTGAGAAAGAACATTTCCTATTGGAAGTGATACTATGAGTAGGTGAGGACTACTTATGGCTATTTCCTTCAGGAAATCAGATTAGGGATGGAAAGAAGTTAACCTGGTACTAATGGGAACTCTGGTAGCATGGTGGCTAAGACACTTGACTGCTAGTCAGAAGGCTGGTGGTTCAAACCCACCAGCCACTCTTCAGAAGGAAGATGGGGCAATCTACTTCCGTAGTGATACTGCCTCGGAAACCCAAGGAGGGGTCTCTATGAGTCATGTCCGACTCGACAGCATATAACAACAACAAATGACTCATAAGAAATCCTATATCAAGTTAAATTAAAGTCACTTATTTCCCTGAGCTTTTCAGTTACATTAAGTGGCTAGTTATCTTTGGGAAAAAAGCAGTTTGAAATTTAGTACCATAATTTGAACACACAAGTAAGTGGCAGAACACTAAAATTGAAATTGTCTAGCAAGAAGTTGTGTGAGATTTGAGGACCATAATAATCCCAGGTAGGAATGTTGACAATTTTTGTTATGTGTTACCAAACAAATGGACAAAATGTTTTCTCTTGTACTTGACAATAAAAACCATGTTTCTAACATGGCTATACATTAAGAGATTTAATAGAAAACTTTAGGATGTTAGAATGAATTGCTAGCATTTTTTTCTCCATATAGTACCAATATTAACATATAATAAAAATAAAAACTTGGGTTGAAACTGGTTTATCCAAAAGAAAAAGGACACTTTTCCTCTGGCCAAACTTCCCATTCAGTAGAGATTCTCATAATCTGATCGTTGTAAGGTAAATATATATATTATTTATAAAAGCTTATTAGTAGTTAAGAAGGTAAGAACTGAATATCAGGATATGGGAAAGCCTGATTTTCATGGGCATTTTCCATGCAATCTTTTGTTCTATACAAGACATAAGACAATTACTCTTATTGTGTGAATCAGAGAGCAGGGATAGTAGTAGATTAATTACGCCTCCCCATTCCAAGTCATCATCTCAAATTGTCCAAAGGCAAAAGCCTCTGTGGAGGTCATTAAATTGAGAACTAGGAAATAAGCATATCACTGAGAACTGTTGCTAGGAAACAGATACTGTAAGTTCCAACTCTAGAATCAAGAAACGTGATTCAACCCAATATCTGGCTTTAAGGAAGTTGTGTTAGTAGTGACACTTTAAGTTTGAAAATAGCTATTAAAAAACAAAACAAAACCAAAAAATCCCTCCACTGAGATGGATTCAATTTTAACCCTTAGTGACTACGTATAGAACAGTGCAGGACCATCTCATAAAGTTTCCAAGGCTACACATCATTAAGGAAGACTGTTATTTCTTTCTCCTGCTGAACACCTTGTAGGTTTGAACTGCCAACCTCTCAGTTATCAGATGTCAGCAGCCAAGCCCTTAATCACTGAGATTTCAAGGCTTCTTAGTTTGAGAATAAAAGGTTATTACTGTTTTTCCACTTAAACAGTTCCAACACTCCCTTTACACTCCCTTTCCTCAAGCACAAATGAACCAAACATGTACACATGCCACCCCGAAGTGGGATGATAAAGAGAGAATGTGCATTCTTTCCAATTCTCATCTCAGATCTGAACATGTAGCTGTTGTTATTGTTGTATGTCTTTCAGTCAATTCTGCCTTATAGCAAAGCTATAGGACACAGTAGAGCTGACCCATACATTTCTTAGACTGCATTCTTTATAGAAGCATGTTGCCAGGCCTTTTGTCCCACAGGACTGCTGGTGAGTTTCAGCTGCCAAGTTTCAGTGGACTTCAGAGCATTTAAGGGTTGTGCCACCAGGGGTTGTCAGATGGCGTCATAGAATACAATAAATAAAGGACTATTTCAACAGAAAAGAATACGGGGGGGGGGGCTAATGGACAAAGTCCTATCAGAATATTATCTTTGATTATTGCACTATCAGTGAAAATAATTTATACTATTCTTCAGAGCAGGATATGAGCTGTAAATCCTTGCTGTATTTCCAATTAATTCCTTTCTACAATGAGTATTGTTATTATAGTTGTTCTATTTTTTGTGCGTGTGTGTTGTTTTATGCTCTATTTAATGCTGTGTTCATTGTGTGTAATTAACATGTATACAAAAGTGTCTAGATCACCTGGAGATGCATCCTGAGTTAACTTAAAAAGATCACACCTTACTTAGAAAAGGTCATGGATGCAATGACAGGAGAGATTCTGGGGAAGGGATGAGTGATTTCTACATGTCAGGGACATTTTTGGAAGAATATCTGTCTATATATCTATCTCTCTCTCTATCTCTCTATCTATATATATAAACTCAACTCACTGCCATCGAGTTGGATCTGACTTATAGTGACTCTTCCTTTGGGTTTATGAGGAGATACCACTACGGAAGCAGATTGCCCAAACCTTCCTTTTGAGGAATGGCTAGTGGATTTGAACCTCCAGTCTTCTAGTTAGCAGTCAAATGCTTAGGCACTACACCACCAGAGCTCCTAGATAAATATATATATATATTTTTAAAAAAGCATAGATCCACTAAAAATGTAATAGGAATATATGTGAGAAATTCACCAAATGAATCAATTTATAAGGGAGCAGTATGATATAAATATTGGTTTAAAGAGTATATCAGGTATTAATAGGAATTTGAATAAAGTATTAGCAGCATAAGATTGCTGCGTTTGATTAAAAAAAAATCAATGCACTATAATGTAATAAAAAACATAACTTTTAGTCTTATATTTTTTGCTACCAGACAAGGGTTATTTGCTTCCCTACTGGACAAAAATCTGCAACTCATTCTGTAATTACTAAGTGTAGGATGTTTAATCCATAGAGGTCAGTTGAACAAAGTGCATTCCACTGAAACTTGGGTAGGTTGTAACCCCTATATGGTGTTGAAAGAACAGGCCATGCCTTTTTTTTTTTTTTTCCTTATTTGCAGTTTTGGGGTAATTCTTTTTTTTCCCTGGGCATATCAAAAGTTTGTTATTTGTAGTCTGGGTCCCAATTGCATTATTTTACCATAATTTTAATAATGACATCCTGATTTGCCCTTTGCTAATCTACCTTCAGCTTTTTCATCTAACTGCAGTTGACTAAACTAATCAGTAGGACCAGTGTGACTCTAGGTCTAAAAGAAAAAGATTATCATTTTCCTTTGAGCAAAGTGTCATATTCAGGGGTATGAAACCTAGCTATCTCTATTCCACATTGGTCATCTGGAAAGGTGTGACTGTTATTATTATAAATATTACAGTCACCTGTTGGAGATTTAGAGTTTGAGAAATTGTTGCAGTCATATTGCGACCAGGAGAGATGAGATTCTCTAAAATAGAACCAAGTGAAGGAAGGAAGTAGATATGAGCAGTAAAGAGCTAAAAGTGCTTTGTGGTGACATAATTGAAAAACTGCATCAAATGATGTCTGAATCCAGACAGAAGTGGAGCACTGGAAAATTTATATGAAATAAAATACTTCCTTATTTTTTTCAAGATGTATCGGATTTTCTTTTATTTGGTATTAAGTAGTTTTTAAGAATGAATTCATACAACTTATACTTGCTGATCATTTTTAGAAAATGTCTATTTTCTGTTCTGACTTAATTGAGACTTTAGTAATATTCTCTAATAAAAACAATTTTCTTCCTGAATTTTAAAAATATTTGTACTTGTTTGGAAATCAAGGGTGATATCTAATTTGAATATGATTGTTATTTCAGTGTGGGGGGGGCCTGTTTAAAATATCTGGAAACATTTTGAATCTACTTTCTTTCACTCCTAAAGTTCTTAAGTAAATTACTCAATGATTAATTACTTATACACATCCTGCTTGACTTTCTATAAGTCTCCTAAACTAAAGAGTCCTATATTCAGTTCCAAATAGCAATGGTGCTACAGTGGTTAAAGTATTTGACTGCTAATCAGAAGGTTGGAAGTTCAAACGCAGCAGCCATTCCACAGGGAGAAAGATGAGGTAGGTTTCTTCCATAAAGATTTACAGCCTTGGAAACCCAATGGAGCAGTTCTATAGGGTCACCATGAGTTGAAATCAACTTGATGGCAATGGGTATTGTTTTTATAAATTAATTTTTATTTTCATTTCTGAAGAATTTTTCTTGATTAAAATATTCTTTCCTCCTCTTTTTTTGACCCAAGATTTAGGCTCATTGTCTGAAGACATATATTGTGATTTCTGATTTAATTCTTTGTCCCTTACCTCTGATTTTCATTTCTATAATATATTCTAGGAGACTTTAGTAATATTCTCCAATAAAAATAATTTTCTTTATGAATTTTAAAAACATATAACCTGAGTTTTAAAAACATTTCTCCAATTTTGCAGTCCAAACCTAAGGACTAAGACTTTTTTTTTCTTTTTTTTTTTTTCCCCTGAGTGCTCCTCACCTCTACAGCTTTTCTGTTTCTTGTACAAATGCAAAATCTCCTTCAGTCTCTCCTAGGATGGTGATTAAACATTTTTATGTTCTCATAAAATGCACTCTATTCCAGCCACAGTTCCCCATGGGATCATTTACCTAACATCTTCCCAAAACAAGGATTTAGCCCATATAACACATTTATAAAATACTCATTCCCTGCTTGTACATAAGCCATCCATTTCAAAGTGTTTACTAGTTTATCATATTTTGCATCACAGACCACATTCTCAGAGGATTTATTATATGTCTCTAAAGCTATTACTTTACCTTCACTGTGGTTATTTTCATAATGATTTTTCCTTAAAAAAAAAAAAATCTGTTTCAGAACTGCAACATGTTTGATTGCAGACCATTGTAATTCCATTGGAAAATGTTACAAATATATGTGGAATGGATAGATTAATAAATTACTACATGGGGAAGAAAGTTCTTTTGTTTTATGAGCCTCTTGTCCAATTCTTGCTCTTTCCTCCACTTCTTTTTCTCTCCTCCTTAAAATGAATGACTCTGTAAGGATCTCTTTCATTATCATTGTTGTTGTTGTTCTGTGCTGTCGAGTCAGATCCGACTCATAGCGACCCCTACTTGGGTTTCTGAGGCAGTATCACTACGGAAGTAGATTGCCCAACCTTTTTTTTCCAAGAAATGGCTGGTGGGTTTGAACTACCTGCCTTCTGGTTAGCAGTCTAGTGCCTTAGGCACTATGCTACCAGAGCTCCTTTCATTATCATAGTTAGTGATTAATTTCCTCAGCCTCTAACCCCATGTTGTTGTTGTTGTTGTTATGTGCCGTCGAGTCGGCCCCGACTCATAGCGACCCCTCCTTGGGTTTCCGAGGCAGTATCACTACGGAAGTAGGATTGCCCAACCTTCCTTCCGAGGAGTGGCTGGTGGGTTTGAACCGCCAGCCGTCTGGTTAGCAGGCAAGTGTCTTAGCCACTATGTTACCAGAGCTCCTCTAACCCCATAGTCTCCATTAATGTAGTGTTGATATATGTATGTTCTTGATATGTGCCTCCAAGTCAGTTTCAACTTACAGCAACCTGCTGTACAGCAGAACAAAACAATGGCGCCATCCTCAAGATCACTGTTATGCGTGAGTTCACTGTTGCAGCAGCTGTGTAAATCCATCTCATTGATGGTCTTTCCCTTTTTCACTGACCCTCTACTTCACCAAGTATGATATTCTTCTCCAAGGACTGGTCCCTCCTGATACCGTGACCAAAGTAAGAGAGAAAAAGTCTGGCCATTGTCACTTTTAAGGAGCATTCCAATTGTATTTCTTCCAAGACAGATTTGTTTGTTCTTCAGGCAGTCCATGGTATATTCAATATTCTTCACCAAACCATAATTCAAATGCATCTGTTCTTCTGTAGTCTATCTTATTCATTCTCTAGCTCTCATGTATATATGATGCAATAGAAAAAGGAATGGCTTGGGCTAGGCCCACCTTAGGCTTCAAAGTTACATTGTTGCTCTTTAACACTTTAAAGAATTCTTTGATAGCAGATTTGCCTAGTTCAGTACAGCATTTGATTTCTTGACTGCTGCTTCAGGCATGTTGATTGTGTATTCAACTAAAGTGAAAGCCTTATAACTTCAATCTTTTCTCCATTTATTATGATATTGCTTATTTGTAGAGTAGCGAAGATTTTTGTTTTCTTTATGTTAAAGTATAATCCATGATGAAGGCTATAGCCTTTGATCTTTATCAGTAAGTGCTTCATATTCTCTTCCCTTTCAGCAAGGAAAGTTGTGTCACCTTCATAGTGTAGGTTGTTAATGAGTTTTCCTGTAATATTGATGCTTCACACTTCTTCATATAGTTCAGTTTCTCAGATTAGTTGCTCAGCAAGCAGATTGAATAAATACACTGTAAGGCTACAAATCTGATATACACCTTCCCTGATTTTAAACCATTCAGTATCCCCTTGTTTTGTTCAAATACTTCCTCTTTGTCTATGTACAGGTTGAACACAAGTACTTTAAGTGTTCTGGAATTCCCATTCTTTACACTGTTTTCCATAATTTGTAATTATCCACATAGTCAAATACCTGTATAGTCAATAAAACACAGGCAAACATCTTTCTGATATTCTTTGTTTTCATCCAAGATTCTTCAGACATCAGCATTGATATCCCTTCTGTTATGTCCTGTTCTGAATCCAGCTTGGCAGTTGCCTGTCTTTGTACTGCTGCAACCATGTTTGAGTTAAACTTTGCAAAATTCTACTTGTGTGAGATATTAATGATATCATTAAATAATTTCTGCATTCTGTTGGATCACCTTTCTTTTTAGAGGGCACAAATATGGATCTCTTCCAATCAGTTGTCCTGGTACCTGTCTTCCAAATTTCTTGGCATAAAAAAATGAGTGCTTCCAGTGTTGCATCCATTTGTTGAATGGATCTTATATTCACTTTAACTAGTTTCCATTCCAGAGCAAGTTTCACAGTCTCTTTCGACATCCATTTATTTTTTTTCTTTTTTCTTGTCTTCAATGTCCTTTTGCTTTCTTCACAGATGATATCCTTGATGTTATCCCACAATTTGTCTGTTCTTCAATCATTTGTGTTCAGTGTGTCAAATCTATTCTTCAGATATTCTCTAAACTCAGGTGGGATATGCTCAAGGTCATATATTTGCTCTCATGGACTTGTTTTAATTTTCTTCTGCTTCAACTTAAACTTGCATATAAGCAATTGATGGTCTCTTCTACAGTTGGCTTCTGGTCTTGTTCTGATTGATGATATTGAGATCCTCAATTGTCTTTTTCTACAAATACATTCACCTTGACTTTTGTAGCCACACTTACATTGTTTAAAATATGTATGCACAATGACTAAGTCACTGGTCTTTAAACATTCTATCATAGAACTTCTGGTGTGATTTCTATCACCAAGGCTATATTTTCCAATTACTGATTGCTTCTTTGTTTCCAACTTTTGCATTCCAAACATCAGTAATTATCAATGTACCACATGTCTATCAATTGCAAGTCCACCACTCATCTATCAGTGTATCACTCTACAATTCATCCACCAGTTTGTCATACTGTGATAGCTTGTGTTTTGCTGTGATTCTGAAAGCTATGCCACTAATATTTCAAATTCCAGCAGTGTAACCAATGGTAGAATTTCTAGAGTAAAGCACTAGGAAGAAGAATGTAGCTATCTACTTGTGAAAGGAAAAAAAAAAAAAAATGGCCATTGAAAACTTTATAAATATCAGTGAAACACTGTGTGATATATTACTGGAAAACTTCATGAATAGCAGTGAACTATTGTCTGATATAGTGATGGAAGATGAGCCCTCAAGTTGGAAGGCACTCAAAATTTGATTTGTTAAAAGCCGTCTCCTCAAAGTAGAGTCGATCTCAATGATATGGATGGAGTAAACCATTTGGGACCTTCATTAGCTGATATGGTACAACTAAAAATGAGAAGAAACAGCTGCAAACATCCATTAGTAATCTGAGTATGGATGTATGAATTATGAATCTAAGAAACTCAGAAGTTGCTAAAAATGAAATGGCACGTATAAAGATCCAAAATGGACTGATATTGACCATTTTGAGTCAGACAAATATACAGTCATTTGGGCATGATAAATGGAAGAGGAACAGTGTTGCAATCACTATCAAAAAGAACATTTCAAGATCTATCCTGAAGCGTAATGTTGTCAGTGATGGGATAATATCCATAATCTTATAAGGAAGCCCGTATCATAATGCTGTTATTTAAATTTATATACCTACCACTAAAGCCAAAGTTGAAGAAATGAGATTTTTACCAACTTATGAAATTGACCAAATATCCATCAAGATGCACTAACAATTACTGGTGATTGGGATGTGAAAGTTAGAAAGAAGAACATATGTGTATATATAGATGTGTGTGTGTGTGTGTGTGTATACTATGATAGTGTATCAGCAACAATTAAAATATTATCTGATGAATGGATACAATAGTCCAAGGAGCTAGTGGACAATATAAATCTCAACCTACATGACTCTGAGACCAGAAGAACCAGATGGTGACCAGCTCCCACTGTCAACCATTTGGATAGGAATCAAAAGAGGAGATCCTAGATAGAGTGGGAGAAAAATTTGGAACAAAACTCAAAATCATAAAAAAGACAAGGCTTATTCACCTGATAGAGACTGGTGAAACCCCTGACACTATGACCAGTAGTCACCTTTTGGCCCTGGAATTGAACTCACTTCCATGACTTCCAGCTAAACAACGGACAGGCTTATGTTGTTGTTGTTATGGTTGTTAGGTTCCATCAAGTCATCTCTATGCACAACAGAACAAAACACTGCCTGGTCCTGTACCAATTCCATGATCCTTGCTGCACCTGAGCCCATCATTGTAGCCACTATGTTAATCAATCTTGTTGAGAGAGTTCCCCTTTTTCATTGACCCTCCACTTTGCCAAGCATGGTATCCTTCTCCAAGGAAAGGTCTCTTCTGACAACACGACTAAAGTAAGTGAGATGAAGTTGGCCATTCTCACTTCCAAGGAGCATTCCTGTTGCACTTTTTCCAGGACAGATATATTAGTTCTTTTAGCAGTCCATGGTATTTTCAGCATGCTTCACCAACACAACTCAAAAGCATGGATTCTTCTCTGGTCTCCCATATTCATTGTCCAGCTCTCACATGCAAATGAAGTGATTGAAAATAACATGGCTTATGTCAGGTGCACCTTGCTCTTCAAGGAGATATCTTTGCTCTTCAGCACTTGAAAGAAGTCTTTTGCAGCAGATTTTCCCAATGCTATACAATAGCTGACCTCTTGACTGCTGCTTCCTTTGGTGTTGATTGTAGAACCAAGTAATATGAAGTCTTTGACAACTTCAATCTTTTCTCCATTTATCATGATGCTTTCTTGTTGACAGGACTATAAGGTGAACATTTACACCAGGTAGGTGGACTCGTTAGAACAATGAACCATGGGAGATCAGAAGGGCAACATTGTCACAGGGAGAGAGCTCAGAGGGCAGGAATGCATAGAAAAGAAGGATGTGTCATTGTTGTTGTTAAATGCTGTCGAGTTGTTTCTGACTCATAGCAACCCCATGCACAGCAAAACGAAACACTGCCCGATCCCGCG
>NW_006922385.1:32862-43357 GCF_000298275.1 Orycteropus afer afer | reverse complement strand
GATCACCTTTCTTTGGAATGGGCACAAATATGGATCTCTTCCAGTCAGTTGGCCAGGTAGCTGTCTTTCAAATCTCTTGGCATAAGAAGGATGTAGAGACAAGATAATCACAGGGAGGAAGTAGTAAGAGAACACTTTCAGTATGGGGATTGAAATCAATGTCATGAAACAAAATGTGTATGAACTATTGAATGGAAAATGAATTTTACTCTGTAAATATTGGCCCATATCACAATAAAATAAATAGCTTTTTTCTGAATTTTCTTTGTGTCCAAATCTGTGGTCAAAGTGTTATCCTTTTGTATTTCTTTCTCTTTCCTGTAAGCATAAGTGTAATTCTAAGTATACCTAAACATATTTCCATAATTACCGCAAGGAATTATTCAATCACCTGAACTATAGTGGCTTTATTATCATACAGTAACATTTCAATCTGAGAACATCTTGAACCACTGTTATAGGACTTATAATAGCACTATTATGTTTAGAATATGCAATGGCCATTTTCACATTTCTGCATTCTAATTGTCTTGTAATTAGCATGTGCATTCATTGATTCTAAGTATCATTTGATCAAGAAGCACTGCTACAGTATCTAAAAATCTGTGACAACTTAAATAAAACAATTGCTTTAACTGAGAACATTAAACTTTATTTAAATTCTACATCTCATTGCAGCTTCTTTATAATGAGAAATCTGCTATTCATAGAATTTAAGTAAACATCTTAAGATCCCTTATGTAATAAGTGACTGAGCCAGGTTGCTCATGCAAGACACTTTTGCCTGGAGACCTATTTAAAATGAAAATTTGCCATGTCGCTCACTCTCCTGGTTAAACTCTTCAATTGCTCCCTCTTGCCTAGAAGATTAAATCTAAATTCTTAAGCATGAAACATAAGCTCTTCAATGAAATGGCCCCTCTTTATAGATTCTGCTTTATTTTGTGCTATTTTACTCCACAAACTTCTTTCAAAGTGTCTCACAAAATATTTCATTTCACAGTTCTATTCTTTTATTCATGTATTTTCTTTTGACAGAAATGCCAGCTCCACATTTTCTTTTAGCCTTTATAGTTTTCTTTCTTTAAATCTCAGGTCATGTCTGCTCTTGGTGCTTTGTAAGAATTCCTGAGTGGTTTAAGAGTTCCTCTTCTGTGGTCTAAAGCACTCTGTCAATGTTTGTCTTTTAGTGTATTCTATGTTACGTAACAATCAGCAATTTTTTGTCATTGTCTACCTCACCAGGATGCAAATCACTTGAGGAGAAGACTTGTGATTTATTTGTTTTTATTATCTTAGCAACTTTCACCGCAAGTACTATGTGATTAAGCAGTGCTGGTGGCTCAATTGTTAAGTGTTTTGTTGTTGTTCTATGCCATCGAGTGGGACCTGACTCATAGTGATCCCTCCTTGGCACACACCAACACCATCCTGTAATTAATGTAAAATTAATCATATATTCAACTAAGATCTTTAATTAAACCTCAAGGAAAGAAAATAATGGACTGGACTTGTTTGAGAAAAAGAGGAACTGGATAATACTGAACATGCTGGGTGCAGTCCAGCCAATTCCAAGCCATACTGGCCCTGTGAGACAGAATAGAACTGACTCTTTGGGTTTCCTAGGTTGTAATATTTATGAGAACAGATCATAAGGTCTTTTCTCACTCAGAGCTGTTGGTGAGTTTAAAACATTGACCATTTGGTTAGTTTATTACATTGGCTAGAAAATAGTCCTAAATTGTGATAATTTTTTGAACGTAGAGTTTTGAACTTCTGAAACTGTTCATTTCACTATTCCTTTGATCATGGGATTTCCTCAAGTTATTGTCATGATTCTGTGTTTTTGTGTTAAAGTTAGTCTAATATGAAAACTTGGACACCTAAGCTCTAGTGTTATGGCTATATCCCTGGAATGTGGGTTCAGACTGCAGTACTTCAATCTTTATTTTTATCACTTATTACATGTTTAGATTTTGGCTAGCTTTTTGACTTCTCTGTTCTTAAATTTTCTCACTTGAAAAGTGATATTGGGATATTCATTATGTCTCTATCATATGGATAGAGTGTTATATCATTTTAACATGGATAATTCTCCTAATTTTTTTTTTTTTTGAAAATAGATTCCTTCACCACAAGTAAGACTTCTGCACAACTGACAAACAAATAAATTAACTATAATTATGTTATATGTGGTGCTCTGGTGGTGTAGTTCCTAAGTTATTTGACTGCTAACCAGAAGGCTGGCAGTTCAAACCCACTAGCCATTCCTTGGAAGGAAGGTTGGGCAATCTATTTCTATAGTGATACTGCCTTGGAAACCCAAGGAGGGGTCGCTATGGGTCAGATGTGACTCGACGGCAGTGAGTTGAGTTTTATGTTAAGTATAGGAGTCTGGTTGCATAATGGTTATATGTAACATTAAAGAATAATGAAGAATCCATGAAACATGTCAGTTACAACATGGATGAACTTGGAGGACATTATGCTGAGGGAACTAAGTCATTCACAGAAAGATAAATACTGTATGAATCCATTACTATAAAAAATCAAGGAAATATTCACACATACAAGGATACATTCTTTGTTGGTTATCAGGGATGGGAGGTGAGGGAAGGGAATAATGCTGGCTAGGTAAGAGACACTAATGATTTGGGTTAAGAGAAAAGCAATATACTAAAAGCAGTTGACCAGCACAATAACACTAAGGAAAAGGAAGACATGGAGAGGTGCACAAGGGATGCAAAAAGAAAAAGACACACAGAAAACATAACCATAGGGGGAAGTAAGAGGAGAGTTTTTTCATTCCAGATATTTCAATTAATGTCACAAAACAAAATGTTTCCACTGTTGAGTGGAAAACAAATTTGCTCTGTAAACTTTCACCCAAAATCACAATAAAAAGTGAGGAAAAAAAAGTTGTGAGTGTCTTGCACCTACTTGGCTAAGATAAACAGGGTTAGAAAATAAAAATAAATAAAACAAACAAATGAAAAGAAATCATCAAAATTTTATCTTAGAGTTTGCTATATCTGCCTGGATCATTGGGTCCAGTAACGAAAAGAGGAAAAATTCCTTTTTAGTTTTTAGATGACACTTACTAGATAGAACTAACAAAAGGTATTGAAAAGTAAAAAGATGATCCTGAATTGTTAGAGAACTAATAAGAACTTCCAGAAAGACTTACCACCAGCAGGATTGGAGAAACAAAATGAAGATGCTGTCATTATTACAACCCAGAAGCCTGAAAGAGGAGGTCCTTCAAAGGGTTGCATGCCTTGCTGAGGAGGAGATGCTACCTTACTAGTGCTGATATTTCAGGAGATCAGAAGAGTCTATTTAAGGCTAAGATTCAGACATCTAAAAAGTTTGACTGGGGCAATTATTCTTAATGTGTTATAGTGAAGTTGTTTCTAGAGAAGTAGAAAAGAATAGAAACTGAGACCTCTTACAGCTGTCTATTGAAACAGATGCTAGACTATGATAGCAGAACGACTTAGCAAAGAGAAAGGAACAAGTTTCTTCAGCTACCTTCTTCTGGTTTTCAGTCTCTCATTAACACCCCATATTGGTGAAACCTACTATAGTCGGGGGAAAATATGTAGTGTTCGTTTCCAGTATCACAAAGCACAAGGTGCCCTGGTGGCCAAAAGGTTAAGCACTTGGCTGCTAACAGGTCAAGGGTTTGATCTCATTAGCCTTGCCCTGTGGGAGAAAAGACCTTCCAATCTGCTCCTGTAAAGATTACAGCCTTGGAAAATGTATAGGGCAGTTCTAATCTGTCATATAGGATCACTATGAGCCATGATTTACTTGAAAATGTTGAACAATAACAACAACCACAAGCTGGGTATAGAAATGTAAAGTAATAGCTTTATAGCCAACATGTATGAAGATTTCCAACACCACTTGATTTTGTCAGTTCTCCTATGTGAAAATTTTGTAATCATTGGAGACCCAAGAATTAGAATACAGAAAATGTATGGATATAAAACCTCCCACCACTGACAAGCCTCCATTGTTTTTGATGTTTTTGGATTTGGAAGGTGAAATATAACATGTTTAAGTATGTTCTCCTATTAGCCTATCAGTCAGGATCAACATGAAGGAACATAACAACATTAGACTATTAGGTGATTCAAAAATCTACTATATTTGAATATTGCTAAGTACAAGAAAACAAACTCCACCTGATCTAATGTGCAATGTAAGCAACTTTGCTGGTCCAGACTTTTTGACTCAATATGTTTACAGAGGTTGGAAAGATTTTGGAAGAATGGTTTACTTTATGGATACTATGTCAAGCCTCATTCATAGAATCATGAGAAATATGTTTGGAGGAATATTCCTTGGCATGTTTCTGAGCTCCAGAAGAAAATGACAGAAGATTAAGGGGTAATAATTTATTATGCAGAACTTTCATGAAATTATTTTATGATCTGAATAGTCATAGAGCATCAATACTGGTATTGATCATGGATTGGAAGTGGAATTTTAGAAGCAAGGCTGGAATGTACTGTGAAGGAAAAAAGAAAAAAAAAGTAAATTGTGTGAGGTGTCAAAGTACATTACAGAGTGCCCAACTCTGTTTACTGCTGCTCCTCTCTCAACCTACACCTATAGGTCAAGGAGATCCGTGTTGCTAAGTAGAAGTGAGCCAATAGAAGGTTGGTAAATATTGAGGTTAGAAAATTATTGAATCATCTAGAGTCCTGGAGGGGAGCTCTGGTAGCATAGTGGTTAAGACACTTGCCTGCTAACCAGACGGCTGGCGGTTCAAACCCACCAGCCACTCCTCGGAAGGAAGGTTGGGCAATCCTACTTCCGTAGTGATACTGCCTCGGAAACCCAAGGAGGGGTCGCTATGAGTCGGGGCCGACTCGACGGCACATAACAACAACAACAACAAGAGTCCTGGAGAGCATGATAAGAGATCTATATTACATTCCAAACGTGGAGGAAGCAATTAGAGGTTTTCTTGAGCAGCAGAGTGACATGTGTTAATCTATGAGATTTTGAGACCACTCCTTCTTGTATATGGTGAATTTGCTATGGGAATGAATGCAACAGTATTAGAAGACAGGAGAAAAATTAGGAAGCTAATGTCTTTGACTAAATTGAAGATGATATGTCCTTGGACTAGGTCATAGAAATGGGAATGGTGAGAAGTATGTAGATTTGGAATATGATTTGAGGCCATAGCTAAATAGTATACTGATCTCTTGGATATAAGACATGAAAGAAATAGAATTCTGAAGGATAAATGCTAAGGTTTTGCTTTCTACAATGAGGAAAGCATTAGTGTCATTTATTTAAATGTAAGAAGAGTTAGGAGGAATAAATTAAGAGAAATCAAGTGTTGTACTTGAGACACCTATTATATATCCAAATAAAAATTGGTTTAGAAGTCTAGAATTTAAATAATAAAAAGCTGCAGATAAATTTTGGGAATAACCAGTGATTAAATTACAGCTAAAGTTATGGAAACACATGCTATCATCTCAGAAGTGAGTGTAAATAGAAAACTGCCCAAGGCCAGAAACGTGAGATCATCAAACATTGTGAATTAAAAAAAATGTACAGCAAATTGAACTGAGGAGTGGCCAGTGAGGTATGGAGGAAACTAAGAGAGCATAAGGTCCCAAAACTCAAGAATAGAGACTAGCAAAGTGAAGACAATTCATTTGGTGACCTTTGAATGAACATGTTCATTGTATTAGTGAGGAATAATATTGCTTGCTCTGGGTGGTTGTAAAAATAGTAATGACAAATTTGAAATAGAACATACACATATCTTTTATAGTTTTATATGAGATATGAGAAAAAAGATCTGTGAGATAGAGAATCTTTTATATGCTTTGTTTTATTTTTATACTGGGTTATATCAAGACTAATGTGTACAATTATGGATAAGGTCTAGCAGAGCAGATAGAACTTATGCTGGAGGGATTGAAAAGGGAATTGTAGTCGTTGTGTAAGTGAGAGAGAGTAGGATCAAGTCGGAGGATTAGCCTTACTTATGCACTATCATTTATACTAACTCCACCTGAAGAGGAGGGGATCCACATTTTAAGTTGATGTCTAAAATATGTATCCAAAACCATGTACCTCACACTCAATGTGAACACATAAAACATAAACCACAACTTCTGCTTACATTGATTGACATAGCTTTACTCTTTCACTGTCTTTCTTAGATTTTCTTTACTCTTTTGGAGTTTTCAGTGAAAGAATATAGTTTGATTATTTGAGTATTAGAATTATTATTATATTCTCAAAGGAAGGCATGAACTGACAGCACCCCAAAATTAGTTCAGTTTTGTTCTACAACATTAATCCTAGATTATTGTATTATAATTCTCATCCAATTTTATCAAATATTATCATTGAAAGATCCACATTAAACCAAAATTTCAATACTCAATAAAGTCTAAGCTTATCTTTATCTCTTTAAGACACTGCCAAAGATTTGTGATATAGGATTTTCTTTAACTTCACAAGCAATACTTTCAAGTTAGTCTTATTAATAGGTCATACTGATATTAGAGGCACCAGCTGTTTACAATGCACACATGGGTGGGAAGGTTGATATATTTGTAAGTTCAATGATTTGACAGTAGTCTTCTGATAGCCTATGTTTTTAGAATTTCAAAAATATTTTTACTATTCCAAGAGTTAGGAATCTCCCATGGAAGGTATGGCATCTAAATTAGTCTAGACCAATCACCAGAACTTACATGAGATTCTTATTTTGGAGCTGGTGACAAGAGAAAGAGGAATGGTGAACTTTCTCTGACAGTAGAGTCACCAGTGAACACCTCATTGAATTTTCAGGGAAGAAATTGTCATAACTGTCCAGTGCTGCCACTTATAGGGATGAAACTGTCTTGCTATTGTTGTTGTTACATGCCGTTGAGTTGTCTCCAACTCATAGTGAGCCCTCCTTGGATTTCTGAGGTGATATCACTATAAAAGTAGATCACCCAATCTTCTTTCAGAAGAGTATCCGAGGAGTAGCTGGTGGGTTTGAACCTCCAGTCTCCTGGTTAGTGGTCTAATGCCTTAGGCACTATGCCACCAGAGCTCCCAAAACTGTCTACTGTCTTACAGATTAATTTTATCTAGACTACACCAGGGAATTATCTTCCCCTAAACTTTGCATCAACATTTCTGTTCTTCAATTCATATATATATATGATGTTTTATGCTTCATGTCACAAAAGATATTTTTGCCTTGCAATGCTGAGATAAGAGAAACTTTAATTTCAATAGAAAACTATATCAGTAATGTTGATGCATAAAAGAAGAGTAGACCACGTGGAAATTTTCTCTGACTTACTGGAACCCATGTCTGGAAGCCCTGTGACAGCAGAAGGGTAAAGACAGAGATTGGTCTTAGGCCTAGTGCATTTCCTGACTTAAAAGAAGATGCCTTTCCCTAGAAAATTCCACTTTCAAGGGCTGAATAATTCATGAGAATTTCCTTTTATTTTATAAATGACAGAAAGTCATTTCATATCAAAGGCTCTGTCTAAATACAGATATCTGGGAAAACTGAATCACTCTTCAATGAGTTCTATTTAACATGTGACTCATGATAGCAGACTCAATAATTGGTACATGGCATGGAGAATACTGAACCAGACTGAAAGACAACAGCTTATCTCATTGAAAAGCAGTAATCTTAGTAGATGGTCCTGATTAACATGAGGTAATTTGTTCAAGCAAATTCTACTACATGTTCATAGCAGAGAAATATTTTTTTCATTAAGTTTGAAACAATTAGCCTTGCTGATAATAATTGGACTAATTGTAGATACTGTAACTTTTCATTGACCTCAATCTTGCCATCTGACATGTGCACAGATACTGTATTATACTGTAGTAAGTTTAAACTGCCTTAAAGTAAGCTAAACTATTGTTTTAGAATGTGCTTCTGTTTCTGCCATCTTGATCCCCTTTCCCTTTCAGTAATCAGACTTTTTCCTACTTTCAGTCCTTGTGATTCAGGCTTACTTTACTCCATGTTTAAGACTTGACCAAAGTTATAACTCAGGTCTGGACAAAGAGAAAATTTCAATCTGTCACCATAATTATTGGTGAAAAGCAATTGACCTAAAAGTTAGCCAGAAACTTTGGCTGGAACTCTTGGGGAAGAAGCATTCACTAAGTGGTTAGTCTGTATGTGACAGAGAGCATTTTTGTCATTTCTGGAGGCAACCTGTCTTTGAATCAAGCGAACAAAGGAATCAGACTTGTGATACAGAGTCAGATTTCTGATGACATTTTTAAATAGTTACTCAGTAATGTCTTAAGTCAGCTAGCACTCTCTTTTCAATTTTATAAGCCAATGAATGCCCTTCTTTGTTTATGTCAATTTGATTGAATGTCTATCATTTGCAATCAAAACTATTCTCAGTAATGCAAGGATTGTTCTCTGGAAGAAAAATTTCTAAGTGACAGAAGCAAAAATATGATATTCACTGAGTTTAGGACTTTTTTTTTTTTTTTTTTTAAATAGAGCTATGGGTTTTCTCTCATCTCTGGGTGAAAAGATGACAATTCATGCTGTACGATGATTTATTTCTCTGTATCCCAGGGCAGAGAGCATGTGGCTACTAAATATAGTGATTCAGAATGCTTGCAGAATAGTGTCTCCTTGAAGTTTTTAGTGTGATTCTACATGAGAAAGATAAGCTTCAAGTACTAAGAGAAGGGGGAAAAAGTTGTGCTCTGCAAAGAGAGGTTTTCAGTGTTCTGAGATAGATGACCAAGAGATGAGAGTTAGGTGAGATTTGTGAAAGTAAAGAAGGATGGAAGAATCTTTCCACATTAAAGCTACTGTGAGCATAATACAGATAGCAGGAAACACAGTAGAGATAGGAGTTCAACCTAAGAGAAAACTGATTTTCTATATCCCTCTGAAATATTCACAGCTGCTCATTTCCTGCTGATATGGTTGTGGTGGTAGTGTTCATTGCCACTGACTCAGCTCTGACTCTTAGCAATCCCACACATACAAAAAAGAACGATAAACTATCCTGTGTCATCCTCACAATCGCTGCCCTGCTTGAGTCTATCATTGCAGCCACAGTGTCAATTCATGTCTTTGAGGGTCTTCCACTTTGTTGACTTTATACTTCACTGAGCATGATATCCTTCTTCAGGGAGTAGTCCCTTCTAATAATTTAACGAAAGTACCAGAAACAAAGTCTAGCCATTCTCACTTCTAAGGAGCATTCCATCTGCACTTATTCCAAAACAGATTTGTTGGTCCTTCTGGCAGTCCACGGCATCTTTAATATTCTTCACCAACACCACAATTTAAAGGCATCATAAATTCTTATTTAGTCTTTCTTATTCCAGTTTTCACTTGCATATGATGTACCATGGCTTGGATCAGGCACACCTTAGTCTTTAAAGTGACATTTTGCCAGTACACTAAGCATTATACTAAGGAGTCATAACAAAATGGCAAGGGGGAGGTATAATTGTGTCTTCTCAAGCCAATTGACTTGAAGCAGAGACCAACATAGAGATTAAAGACTGAGTGATAGGAGGGTAGGTACAACTTAAGGCATTTTGTTAACAGACCTCTGTCTCTAGTCCTTGTTCTAGCAGTGGACCATTATGGAATAAATTACCTGAGTTTTTTTAGTGCTTTGGTTATCTAGTGCCACTGTGACAGGAATATACCACAAATGGGATGGCCTGAACAAACAGAAATTTATTCTCTTACAGTTTTGGAGACTAGAATTATGAGTTCAAAGTGCCAGGTTCTAGGTGCTGGGTGAAAGCCCCTCAACCTTGGGCTTCAGCTCTGCCTCCTGCTCCTGGCCCACTGAAGTTAGAGGCTTTTCTTCACTCGGCTGCTGGCTGCTGAGGGTGACAACCCAAAGTCTTACTTCTAAGAAGCCACAGTCCCAATGTTACCAAACAACACAGCTGGCCATTGATTCAAGTCCATCGGATGTCCCAAGATCTGAAGAACATGACAGGCTGCTGAAAAGCGACTCAAGCAGGGTTCAAGCATGCCATAAGCTAGAGACCATTCCCAAAGCTGCTTCTTATATACAGGAAGCAGACCACATCCCTAGAGCAGCTGCTTGTGGTAGATCCCACCATGGAGTTGATTGCCAGTCTCATCATGAGGATTAACTACCACCAGCTGCCCATCCACTCACCCAGTCCCACCCAAGTTGACACACACCTGAACTACCACAGGTAGTTTATAAAATGGAACAATTGGGGAAAATAAATTCTAGAGAAGTCCAAATAAATAACCAAGAAAAGCATCATAATTTTTCAACCCCCTAAAACAATCTCTGGACCCTCAAGCCCATACAAACAGAAAGAAAGTTGCTAAAGTGGTGCAGTTCACAAAATGAGACCTATTTTCAATTCTCGTACATCACACTGAGCAACACTGGATCAGAGAAGTCCTCTTGAGAACAGAGCTAGGACAGGTTGATTTACTAATCAAATAAATTATTTC
>NW_006922385.1:19656-21932 GCF_000298275.1 Orycteropus afer afer | reverse complement strand
GTCCAATTTTCATGATTTTTGTTTTCTTTACGTTGAGGTGTAATCCACACTGAAGACTGTAGTCTTTGATCTTCATCTGTAAGTACTTCAAATCTTCTTCACTTTCAGCAAGCAAGAATGTGTCATCTGCATATCTCAGGTTTTTAATGAGTCTTCCTCCAAACCTGATGCTGTTTTCTTCTTCATATAGTCCAGCTTCTTTATTTGCTCAGCATACAGATTGTGTAAGTATGGTGAAAGGATACAACACTGACACACCCCTTTCTGATTGTAAACTGTGAAGTATGCCCTTGTTCTGTTTGAATGACAGTCTCTTGGTCTATGTAGAAGTTCCTTATGAGCATACTTAAGTGTTCTGAAATGTCCACTCTTTGCAATGTTATCCATAATTTGCTATAATCCACACTGTTGAATGCCTTTGCATAGTCAATAAAACTCAGGTAAACATCTTTCTGGTATCCTTTGCTTTCAGATACTCATCAGACATCAGCAAAGATATCACTTGTTCCATGTCCTCTTCTGAATTCAGCTTGAATTTCTGGAATTCCCTGTTAATATACTGCTGCAATTGTTTTCGAATTATCTTCAGCAAAATTGTACTTATGTGTGATATCTGTTGGATAATTTCCACATTCTGTTGGATCACCTTTCTTTGAAGTGAGCAGAAATATCAGTCTCTTCCAGTCAGTTGACCAAGAAGTTGTCTTCCAAATTTCTTGGTATAAGCAAGTAAGCAACTCCAGTGCCGCAAGCATTTGTTGAAATATCTTAATGGGTCTTCCGTAAATTCCTACAGTTTTGTTTTTCACCAATTCCTTCAGTGAAGTTTGGACTTCTTCCATCAGTACCACTGGTTCTTGATCATATGCTACCTCTGGTGGTATAGTGCCTAAGGCATTTGACTGCTTATCAGAAGGCTGGTGGTTCAACCCCACCAACCACTCCTGGGAAGGAAGTTTGGACAATCTAGTAACAGAGTAACACTGCCACAGAACCTCAAGGAGGGGTTTCTATGAGTTGGATCCGACTCCACAACAGTGAATTTGGTTTGGTTTTTGATATAGTTGAATATTGACCAATTCTTTTTGGTACAGTAACTCTACATAAATGTCCTGATCTTAACACATGGATTACCCTCGACTGCAGCAATATTATCTTACATCTACGTTCTTCTGTCTGTATTTCTGCTACTATGGCAATCTATAGAGTTTGGATGACTCACTTGAGTTCTCAATAGACAATGGAACCAACTTATTTAATACCTTTTTATCTTGTTCATTAGGCTGCTGCCTCTTCCAGATTTGAGTAAATGTCCCAACACTGTAGCTCATTTTTATCATGCATACCGATTGTCCCAATTATGGTGCCAGTTTTTCTAAAATCCTGTCATATTTATTTCTTCCCTACTTTTTATACTGAGAACAAAAGAGACTCAGCATGAAGAAAGAACACAAAGCAGTCAGTAGAAATAGAACAGAATCATCAGACTGTAGCAAAGAAAAAGTGACAATGGATATTTGGAAAAAAAATAAAGGATAATAGAGGAAGAAGGAGAAATGTTTAACTGATAATATTGAAAGTGCTATTTTGTATAAGTACAGAAATAGACTCCTGATTAGGAAATACTGCCTTCTAGTGTGAACTTCTCTGTAAAGATCTACAGCCTTAGAAACCCTATGTGTCAGTTCTAATATATCCTATAGTGTTTCTATGAGTTGTAATTGACTTGATGGCTGTTTGTTGTTGTTGTTGTTGTTGTTGTTGTTGTTAGTTTTTAGCGTGAACTAATTTCACAGGCAACCTTATTGTCATAGGGCATTGCTAGTATACTCGATTAAAGAATCAACATACAGAATAAAGATTTATCATTAGCTACTATATGATTTTTGGAAAAATATATTCAATGATATAATCTCATGTTATTTTAGCTTGATTGAGGATTTCCACATAATACCATGAACTGTAGACATCATGAAATGTTACCCTTTAGTAATTAAAAAAATAAAATGAACTCTTCCCACAGGCTCATTTTATTATTTTTTTTCTCTTATGAGTGTCTTCTTTTCTCTCTTTAATGATATAAATACAATTATTGCTATGATTCTTTAACATGACATTCATGAAAAAATATCTTCAACTGCAGTGAATGAAAGCCTGTGTATTTTATATATTTTTCCTATCATTCTGCCAAATAGAATAAAAGAATTATTTCAATAAAAAATGATTTTTGCAACCTAGCCCATAAAGAAAAAAAATCAATGGTTTCTTTCCTAGAA
>NW_006922385.1:18337-19556 GCF_000298275.1 Orycteropus afer afer | reverse complement strand
CAGTATCACTACAGAAGTAGTATTGCCCAACCTTCCTTCCGAGGAGTGGCTGGTGGGTTTCCAAAGTGGTATCTCTGTAGAAGTAGATTGCCCAAACTCTTCTTTCTGAGGAGTGGCTGGTGGGTTTGATCTTCCAGCCTCCTGGTTAGTAGTCAAATGCATTGGGCACTATACCATCAGAGCTCCCGAATATATCCACTGGATAGATATATATATGTGTGTGTATGTATATGTATATGTATGTGTGTGTGTATATATATATATATATATAGATAGATAGATATAGATATATGTTTCTTTCTGCAGCAACATTTAACCAGTTGAACAAAAATTCTATTTATCTTATCAGCATCCTCCCATGGATGGATAGGCTAATTAGGAAAATTAAATGGATTATTATAAAAATTAAATGGAATAAACCATTCAGCAGTCTGATAAATGTTCTGACAAATAACAGGTAACATACTCACTGACCTGCTAACTGAAAGGTTTTGGGGTTCAATTCCACCAAGAGATGCCTTGGAAGAAAAACCTTGAAATCTCCTTCCAAAAAATTAGCCACTGAAAATCCTATGGAGCACAGTTCTACTCTGACACACAAAGTTTGGCCATGAGTTGGAATCTACTTGGGGGCATCTGTTTATTTTTATTACTTTAAGTTAATGCTGTTGTTGCTAGGTGCTGTTGAGTTGGCTCGATTCATACTGACCCTAAGTACAACAGAACAAAACACTGCCTAGTGGTGCTACAACCTCACAATACTTGGCTGTTGTTGTAGCCACTCTGTCAATCCATCTTGTTGAAGGGCTTCCCTTTTAAAATGACCCTCCACTTTACCAAGCAAGATAACTTTTTCCAGGGAATGGGTCCTTCTGACAACACAACCAAAGTAGGTGATGAAGTTCGGCCCTTCTCTTCCAAGGAGCATTTTGGCTGTACTTCTAAGATGTTAGTGCTTCTGGCAGTCCATGGCACTTGCGGTATTTTTTGCCAACACCACAACTCAAGTATTCTTTGATTGAACTTCCTTATTTTTTGTCCAGCTTTCACATGAATATGGGGCAGTTGAAAACAAAACAAAACAAAACAAAACATGGATTTGGTTAGGTACACCTTAGTCTTCAAAGAGACATCTTTGCTTCTTAACATTTTAAAGTGTCTTTTGCAGAAGATTTGCCCAGTGCAATGTGATATATGATTTCTTTCTTTTTTTTTTTTT
>NW_006922385.1:15203-16888 GCF_000298275.1 Orycteropus afer afer | reverse complement strand
TTTTTTTTTTTTTTTTTTCATGTCACTCTGTGGGAATTAAGGCTCAGGAAATGTGCAAATCACTGATACCCTGGCTACTGCTATTGCTGACAGTAATAAAGTCCTTTGTCTCTGATTAAGGATGCATGTGTCTTCTCCCACTATTCAAGAAATTAGCAGGCTATTTTGTATTTTGCAATGCAAGTAAAATCTTGGCCCTTTGATATTTCTTTACACATGGATGTATCCTGAACTCACCACTTCAAGTGGTGATCTCAGAGACTGTAGTGTTAGTCCCTGCTTTAATCTCTAACTGATAAAGTTTGAAAAGTATTCTATATTTTGCCTCTTACTCTGATTTAATATCTTTTGTCAATTCTCAAAAAGTTCCAGTAAAATATTCTTTTAAATATTACTTGCATCTTCTGAATTATTTCCTTCTGGGGCTTCATTTATACATATATTGACACATTTATTCTGTCTTCTAGTTCTCTTAATCAATATTCATAATATTCATCTTTTAAATTCCCTGTGTTACCCTTACATTACAGTTCTATATACTTGTACATCAATTCTCTCTTCCTCTGTATCTATTCTTAAATAAACCTGCTACAATAAATTTTATATTTGAAACTGTATGTTTTTCACTTATAGAAATAAAATTTTTGTTCTATTTCAAAGAAGATTAACTTTTCATCTTATTTCAATTCTTTATTTTAAGGTATTAATAACTTAAAATACTATTATTTTTATATTCAAATTATAATATGAATGAGCTTTGGGTAAGATGGAAAAATAAGTAGACAAACTACACAGACCATCTACAACAAAGAGACAAGAAATAATTGATACTGATACAGATACAGAAGATAATTCTGGAACCCTGAGCTTCAAAGGGAAGGATGTAAGAGTTTATTAAATAATAACTGGTACATGAAGCTCCATGAAAATAGCAAGTAAGGAAACAAACAGATTTCTGGACTGTCAGCTGGTGTGACAGTGTGGTCAGTTTGAATATTTGCAAGTGACATTCTGATTCAGGCGCAACCTCAAATTAGCTCAGGTTGCCAAGGACTGCATGGACAACCACACTGGTGGTTGACAACCAGAAAGGTATGATATTCTTCATATTCCCTTTGTACTCTACACCTGGCAGTGAATGAAGGTGTGGCCATCTCCCGTGCCCATACACCTTCTGGACCAGCAGGAATTCTATCACAACCAGCTGGCTTTTGGGCAAGCAGGAACTGGTCCCAAGACTAGGCACCCTTCTCTCAGCCACTTTTTGGGCTAGTAGGAACACTTTCAGAAGATAAAGTACCTACACTTAACCCACTTTTGGGATGGCAGGAAATTTTTCTGGGGATGCGACCATGTACAGGGTTACCATGTGAAGCAGCAGGAAGTTTGTAAGGGACCAGATGCCATACACACAACTGCTTTTTGAGCTGGCAGGAAATTCCTCTGGAACCAGGTCCTTTGCTCCCAAAGGACTTTTGGACTGGTAAGAACTTTTCCTAGGTCCAGATACTCTACACCAAGACATCTTCTGACTCAGTAGGAAATTGTCTGCAATAAGTACATTGTACCTAGTTTCCTTCTGGGTAGATAAGAACTAGTTCCAAGATCAGTTATCCACCTCTCATCTGTCTTTTGGGCAGACAGGAACTTTTGCAGGGGTCAAGTGTTGTACATTAAGCATCCTT
>NW_006922385.1:10974-14841 GCF_000298275.1 Orycteropus afer afer | reverse complement strand
TGGGTGAATTACACCAACAGGCAATGAACAATTAAATATAAATATGACATCAAAATGTCTGAGACAATTGATCTCCCAGTACATATGAAAAAGGAAGGTAAAGTATACAAAAGGTGATCAAAATAAAGAGCCAGGAAACTTCCTGGAGGAAGAAGTGGCATTGAAGCTATCTGATGAGGAACTCAAAATAATTATATTTAGGTAATTTCAATGCATTGAGAGACAGATTAAGAAAAACACAGACAAAATCAAAGAAAATACTGATAAAATTAAAGAAAATAGAGACAAAACTGTAGAACAAATTAGGAAAACAACAGAAGAAAAAACAGAAAAAATAACTGACAAGTTAGAAAGCACACAAAAAGAGCATATAGAAATCCAGAATATTTACACTAAGATTTCTGAACTAGATCACACCTTGAAAGGGTAAAGGAGTATAAATGAATCAATGAAGAGAAAATTAGTGATATTGGTGATAAATATCTCAATACAACTTTGTTAAAGGAACAATGAGTAAAAGAGATTAAAAAAAAAAAATGAAGAAAGCCTAAGATTTGTGTGAGACACTGTCAAATGGAATAATTGACATGTGATCAGAATTCCAGAACAGGAAAAGACAAATAAAAAACACAGAGAAAATTATCAAAGATTTATTGAAAAAGAACTTCTGTAATCTGATGAAAGATGAGAAGATATGCATTCAAGAAGTTCAGTGACCCCCAAACAGGATAGGCCACAAAAGAAAATCACCAACACATTGCAATCAAACTTGCATAACTAAAGAAAAAGAAAAAAAAAAATCAGAAAGGTAGCATAGGAAAAATGAATAACTACTTACAAAGGAAAACCAATACGATTAGCTCTGATTTATTTATTTATTTACTTACTTACTTATTTACTTATTGTGATTTGGGTGAAAGTTTACAGAGCAAATTCACTTTCCAGACAGCAGTTCACACACACTTTGTCTCATGACATTGACTACAATTTACCCCAATGCAACAGCTCGTCTCCCACTTCCTCCTGATAGTTACTTCTTTCCTGTGTCCATCCCTCCATGCACTCCTGCCCCTTGAGCTGTCTCCCTGTGCACAAACAACTCTTCTTTCTCCCATGATCGTTCACTCTAAGGAGTGTATCTACCTCAGGTAAATGTTCAACTCATATGCCTGTCTTTTGTTTGGCTGGAAGCCATAGGCGTGGGTTCAATTCTAGACCTGAAGGGCATAAGCTCTGATTTCTTAGCAGAAAATATGCAAGCAAGAAGACAATGGGATGGCATATATAAAACACAGAAAGAAAAAAAGAAATTTGCAACCAAGAATTATGTACATATGAAAATTGTCTCTCAATATCTTGGCAAAATTAGTACACTACCAGATAAAAATAAATTAAGGGACTTTTAAAAAACCATACCAATGTTACAAGAGATGCTTAAGGAGGTCATTCATACAGAGAATCTATACAAAGACAACAAACAGTGATTAATACACATGACTACATAACCCAAAAATGGAACCAGATATAGAAATATGCAAAGTGAAAAAAAAAAAAAAGAAAATTATAAGACTGTTAACAGGAAATCAGAGACATCAATTGATAAATAAGGACAACTATAAATCAGAAAGAGGGACTAAATAATGTAGGTATGTAACTTCTAAATGGAGAGGAAGTCAAGACAATCTTGAGATGGAAGAAATTGTTTTAAATTTGGGAAAAAGTAATAAATCACTAGGTTACCTAAAAGGAATTAATAAGCCTTTTCATCAAAATTAAAAAGAGGAAAGACATAAACATTTAGCAAATATTAAAACAGTAGCAATGAAAAAATGGTGAAAACATTCATAAACAAAATGGGAGCAGGACAGAAAACTTTATGGGACTAAGATATCAGCAACAACACACACACACAAAAGGAGAGCAAATAATTTCATACTTAATGATAATTACACTGAATATAAATTAATTAAATACACTGTCTTAATTAAATACTCTGTCAAGAGACAGAGCTTCAGAATGAATGAGAACATATGAACCATCAATATGCTGTCTACAAGAGATACATCTTAAACACAAATAGATTAAATATCAAAGACTGGGGAAAAATCAAACAAATGGCAATCACACAAAAGTGGCACTATTAATTTCTTATGAAATATACTTAAAAAAACACTATAAGACACAATGATTAAAAATATAATGATTATATATAATAATATAATGATTAAAAATCAGTCAAACAAGAGAAAAAAAAAGAATAAATATCTACACACCCGATGAAAGAGCCACAAAAAGAATAATCAGATGTTAACAAAATTGAAAAGAGAAGTAGAAGACACCACAGTAAGAGTAAGAGACTTAATACATCACATTCAGTGAAAGATAGAATGACTAGAAAGAAACTAAAAAAAAAGACACAGAATAACTAAACAATGCAATCAAACAACTTGATCTTATAGACATATACTGAGCACTTCAACCAACAACAGGGCAATATACATTCTTTTCCATCACCCATGGAAAATTCTGCAGAATAGACCACATATTATGGCTCAAACAAAAGCTCAATGAATTTAAAACTATTGCAAAACATCTTCTCAAATCACTGGGCTATAAAATTGGAAATCAATAATAGGAAGACCAAGGCAAATGGCAAACCCATGGAAACTGAATAACATCCTCCTTTAATACTATTGGGTAATAAAGCAACACAACACACTGCAGTTGAGTCAAATACAACTCATATAGACCCCTCCTTGGGTTTCTGAGATGCTATCACTACAAAAGGAGATTGTCCAAGCTTCCATCTGAGGAGTGGTTGGTGGATATGAACCGCCAGCCTTGTAGATAGAATAAATAAAAATTGAAATTAGAAAAATTTCTTGACCCCAACAAGAAGGAAAACATAACATACTAAAACCCTTGGGACACAGAAAATGCAGTAATCAGAGGGCAACTTATGCACACATCCAAATAGAAGGAAGAGCCAAAATCAACACCTTAACACAATATCTCCAACAATTAGAAAGAGAGTAGTCAAAAGTCCTATAGTCACCATAAGAAAAGAAATAATATTTGAGCAGAAATATTTGAAACAGAAAAACAATGGAAAGATTCAGGAAGATTAGAAGTTATTTCTTTAAAAGGATTAATAAAATCAACAAACTATTGGCAAATTTAACAAAGGAAACGAAGGAGAAGATGCAAATAACATGAAAAAGATATAAAAGGAGTGACATCACAACAGAACTAATTGAAATGAAAAAGAATAATGTCAGGATATTGTGAAAAACTGAGTTCCAACAAATTTGAAAACCAAGAAGAAATAGAAAGATTTCTACAAAAACACTGCTTACTGAAACTAACACAGATAGAGGGAGAAAATTCAAAATACCTGTAACAGAAGAAGAAATTGGTCATTAAAAAAAAAACTCAACAACAAAACTCCTGATCCAGATGGCTTCACTGGAGAACTCTACCAAACATTCAAGAAAAGCTGATACCAATCCTATTCAAAATATTCCAGAACATAGAAATGGATGGAATTCTGCCAAATACATACATGAAGCAAGCATATCCCTGATATCAAAACCAGCCAAAGATACCACTAGAAAGTGAAATTGCAGACCATTATCCCTCATGAATATAGATATAATAATCTCCAACAGAAACCTAGCCAATAGACTCCAACAAACATACAAAAGAAAATACATCATCACTAATTTGGATTCATACCAGGTATGCAAGGATGGTTCACCAGGAAAAAAAAATATGTAGTCCATCCCATAAGTAAAATAAAGGAAAAAATAATACACGATCATATCAATCAATACAGAAAAGGCACTTGATAATATTGAACACAAATTC
>NW_006922385.1:8736-9959 GCF_000298275.1 Orycteropus afer afer | reverse complement strand
GGTATCCATTTGCAAAAAAATGAAACAAGACCCGTACCCCCACCACACACAAACACTAACTCCACGTAGATCAAAGGCTTAAATGTAAAACTTAAAACTATAAAGTTCATCAAAGAAAAAATAGGGGCAAACAGGATCCCTAATATATGGCATTAATAGACTACTAAATATAGGTAAAAATGAGTAAACAGCAGAAGATAAACTAGATAATTATTCACTGTTTTAGAGTCGATTCCAACTCATAGTGACCCCTCCTTGGTTTTCTGAGGGGGTTATATCTATGGAAGTAGATTGCCCAGTCTTCCTTCTGAGGAGTAGTTAGTGGGTTTGAACCACTAGCCTTATGGTTAGCCGTCAAATGCCTTAGGCACTACGTCAACAAAGCTCCACAAGCTAGACGATTAGAACCTTCTAAAAATTAAATTCTTATGCACATCAAAACACTTCTCCAAAAGAGTAAAAGAGAATCTATATATTTGAAAAAAAAAAAAAAAAAGTAGACAAGAAGGGACTTTTCTCTAAAATTTATAGAAAACACAAACATCTCAACATCAAAAATACAAACTCTCCAATTAAGACAGGGGCCTTAAGTAGGTAGGCCCAGAGCTTGGAGACTGCTTTTCACTTGGGTGTGGCTCTTTATTAAGTCCGGGAACTGAGGTAAGTGGGTCTGGGGCTTGGAGGCTGATTTTTGCTTCAGTGTGGCTCTATATTAAGACCAGGGCCTGAGGTTGGCAGATGTAGAACACATAAGGAGTTAGCAACAACTGAGGGAGATGAACTTGTTTGTCAGTTTGTCATTCCGTGGTGGCTTACATGTTGCTGTGAGGCTGTAGGCTATGCCACCATGTTGCAAAATGTCAACAGGGTTACCCATGGTGGATAGGTTTCAGCAGAGCTTCTGGGCTTAGACAGACTTGGAAGAAGGAAGAGGCCTTCCACTTCTCAAATAATTGGCCCATGAAAACCTTATGAATAGCAGTGAAACATTGTCTGATATATTATTGGAAAACTTTAGGAGCAGTCCTGAAACATTGTCTAACATACTGCTGTAAGATGAGCCCAACAGGTTGTAAGGCCCTCAAAATTTGACTGGTGAAGAGCTGACTACTCAAAGTAGAGATGACCTTAATGATATGGATAAAGTAAAACTTTCAAGACCTCCATTGGCTCATGGGGTATGATTCAAAATGAGTAGAAACAGATGCAAACATCCATTAATA
>NW_006922385.1:6235-7531 GCF_000298275.1 Orycteropus afer afer | reverse complement strand
GAGGCTCCAGGAATTGATTGAAAACCTATTGAGATGTTTCAGCAAACAGATGCCTCGCTGGAAGCACTCACTAGATTTTGCCAAGAGTTTTGGAAGACTGCTATCTGGCCAACTGACTGGAAGAGATCCATATTTATATCCATTCAAAAGAAAGGTGATCCCACCAAATGTGGAAATTATCGAACGTCATTA
The DNA here is from genome assembly GCF_000298275.1 of Orycteropus afer afer. Lineage (NCBI taxonomy): Eukaryota > Metazoa > Chordata > Mammalia > Tubulidentata > Orycteropodidae > Orycteropus > Orycteropus afer. The sequence continues at coordinate 7,339 of NW_006922385.1, read as the reverse complement.
AGGTTGCATGCAAGTAAAATCTTACTGAGGATAATTAAAAATGGTTGCAGCAGTACGTTGACAGAGAGCTACCAGAAATACAAACTAGATTCAGAACAAGACTTGGAATAAGGGATATCATTGGTGATGTCAGATGGATCTTAGCTGAAAGCAAAGAATACCAGAAATATATTTACTTATGTTTTATTGACTGTGCAAAAGTGATCAATTTTGTGGATCACATTGAATTATGGATAACATTGAGAATAATGGGGAATTTCAGAACTCTTGGTTGTACTTATGAGGAACCTGGGCATACATCAGGATCTTGTCATTCAAACAGAACAAGGGCACACTGCACAGTTCAAAATCAAGAAGGGAGTGTGTCAAGGTTATATCCTTTCACCATACTTATTTAATTTGTATGCTGAGCAAATAATCTGAGAAGCTAGACTATATGAAGAAGAACATGACATCAGGATCGGAAGAAGACTCATTAACAACCTGTGCTATGCAGATGACACAACTTTGCTTGTTGAAAGTGAGGATGACTTGAAGCACTTACTGATGAAGATTAAAGATTATAGTCTGCAGTATGGATTGCTCTTCAATATAAATAAAATAAAAGTCCTCACAACTGGACCAATAAACAGCTTCATGGTGGATGGAGAATAGATTGAAATTATCAAGAATTTCATAATACTAGGTTCTATAATCAACACCAATTGGAGCAACAGTCAAGACATCAGGCAGCATATCACATTGGGCAAATCTGCTGCAAAGGACCTCTTTCAAATGATGAAGAGCAAGGATGTCTCCTTGAAGACTAAGGTGTGCCTGACCCAAGCCATGGTATTTTCAATCACCTCTTATGCATGTGAGAGCTGGACAATGAATAAGGAAAACCAAACAAGAGCTGATGTTTCTGAGTTGTGGTGTTGGAGAAGAATGCTAAGTGTACAATGCTCTGCTAAAAGGACTAACAAATCTATCCTTGAGGAAGTGCAGCCACAATGCTTCTTGGAGGCTAGAATGGCCAGACTTTGTCTCACCTACTTTGGTCATGTTGTCAGAAGGAATCATTCCCTGGAGAAGGACATCATATTCAGTAAAGTGGAGGGTCAA
>NW_006922385.1:0-4646 GCF_000298275.1 Orycteropus afer afer | reverse complement strand
TATTCCTTCTGAGGAGTGGCTGGTGGGTTGGAAGCACCAGCCGTCTGGTTAGCTGTCAAATGCCTTAGGCAGTATGCCACCAGAGCTCCTATATATAAGTTTGTCAGATGATATTTCTACATTCATATGTGTATGTGGTATAAGAATGTCTATATATATAAAAGAGCTAACAGGGAGCAAAGTTATGATAACTTCTTGGATATAGCCAGTTACACTAGGCAGTGACTTGTTGGGCTTGTGGGTTTGGGACCATGGTTTTTGGGTATATTAAGTTCAATTTGCATAACATACTACACAAAACATTGTTCTACATCCTACTTTGCTGAATAGCAACTGGGATCTTAAAAGCTTGCAAATGGCCTTCTAAGATGCAACAATTGGTCAGTTCTCTTCTAGAATAAGAAAGAACATAGAAAATCAAAGACACATGGAAACAATCAGTCCAAGGGACCAGTAGACAATGTGAACTTCTGCTTACATTACCATGAGATGAGAACTAGACAGTGTCTGGCTACTACAGTCAACCTCTTGGAAAGGGATCAGTGGAGGAGATCCTGGACAGATTGGGAGAAAAATGGCAAAAAAACTCAAAATTATAAAATAGACTAGGTGTACTGGTCTGATAGAGACTGTTAAAACCCTCAAGACTAAGGTCCCCAGTCACCTTTTGGGCATGGAATTGAACTCGCACCAATGGTTTCCAACCAGACAATAGACCAGTATATAACATTTACACAAGGTAGGTACACTTAGAGCAATCAACATGGGAGATCAGTAGGGAAGTATTTGCACAAAGAGACAGTTTAGGGGGTAGGAATGCATAGGAAAGAAGGACACATGGGAAAAGTAATCACAGGGAGGAAGTAAGAAGAGAGCTGTTACATTATGGGGATTGAAATCAATGACATGAAACAAGATGTATGATTTTGCCCTGTAAACTTCCACCCAAATCACAATTTAAAGGAAAAAAAAAAGGTAATATAAATATATTAACAAATATACTAGAGAATTAAAAAAAAAAAAATGAGAAGAATGGGAATTCCAAAATACTTGATTGTTCTCATGAGGAGTCTGTACATACATCAGGAGGCTGTCATTCAAACAAAACAAGGACACACTGCCTGGTTTAAAATCAAGAAGGGAGTGTGTCAGGGTTGTATCCTTTCACCATACTTATTCAATTTGTATGTTGAACAAATAATATGAGAAGCTGGATTATATGAAGAAGAATGTGGCATCAGGATTGGAGGAGGACTCATTAACAACCTGTGATAAACAGATGACACCACTTTGCTTGCTGAAAGTGAAGATGATTTGAAGTTAATGAAGATTAAGGACTGCAGTCCTCTATATGGATTACACTCCAATTTAAAGAAAACAAAAATCCTTCCAACTTGTAAAATGAACAGCTTCATGATGGATGGAGAAAAGACTGAAATTGCCAAAGACTTCATATTACTTTGTTCTACAATCAACACCAATGGACCCAGAAGTCAAGATATCAGATGACATATTGCATTAGGCAAATCTGCTGCAAAAGACCCCTTTCAAGTGATGAAGAGCAAAGATGTCTCCTTGAAGACTAAGGTGCAACTAATTCAAGCCATGGTATTTTCAATCACTTCTTATTCATGTGAGAGCTGGACAATGAATAAGGAAGATAAAAGAAGAGCTGATGCTTTTGAGTTGTGGTTTTGGAGAAGAATACTAAGAGTACTACAGTCTGATAAAAGAACTAACAAATCTTTCCTGGAAGAAGTGCAGCTGCAATGCTCCTTGGAAGACAGAATGGCCAGAATTCATCTGACCGACTTTGGTCATGTTGTCAGAAGGAACCATTCCCTGGAGAAGGATATCATGCTTGGTAAACTGGAAGTTCAACGAAAAAGGGTAAGATCCTCAACGTGATGGATTAGCACAATAACTTCAATGATGGGCTCAGGTATACTATTTATCATGATGCTGGAACAGGACCAGGCAGTGTTTCCTTCTGTTGTGCACAGAGTCACTATGAGTCAGCAACAACTTGACGGTACCTAACAACAACAACAACAACAATGATCAGTGTTGTCCAGGAGATATTGATCAATATTTAATTTTTTTTTTCCTGAATTTGATTTTTTTGTGTGTGTGTGTAAGTCATTATAGTTTACCCACAATTGTGTATTGAGTATTTGGAAGAAGATAATTATTTTTAAGTATATATTTCACTGGACCACTATGAGCTAGATCTAGGATTGGTGAACTAGATGTTAGATGTTGTCAAGTCAGTTCTGACTCATGATGATCTTATGTACAACAAAATGAAATGTTGCTAAGTTCTATACCATCCTCATAATAGTAGACATATTTGAGACCATTTTTGGCAAGCCACTGTGCAATCCACATTATTCAGGATCATCCTCTTTTTCACTGATCTTCTATTTTATCAACATGATATCTTTCTGTAGGAATAGGGACCTCTTGATTGCATATCCGAAGTAACTAAGACAAAGTCTTGTCATCCTTGGTTGTATGGAGCATTCTCACTATACTTCTTCCAAGACAGATTTGTTTGTTTTGTGGGAAATCTGGTATATTCAATATACTTCACCAGCACCATAATTCAAAGGAATCAATTCTTCTGTTTTCCTTTTTCATGGACCAGCTTTTGCATACATATTATGAAATTTAAAATATGGATTGGGTCAGAAACAACTTTGTCATCAAAGTGACATCTTTGCTTGTTAACACTTAAAGATGTATTTTGCAGATGATTTGTCCAATATAATATCTCATTTGATCTCTGTATTGCTACTTCTCTGGGCCTTGATTGCTGATTCAAAAAAAGTGAAATACTTGACAACTTTAATGTTTTCTCCACTTATTATGATACTACTTTTTGATCCAATTCTTAGGATTTCCATATTCTTTATGTTGAGGTCTTGATAAAGAGAATTCTTCAATACCAATAATTCCTTGACTTTGAGAAGGATGAAATAATGGGATGGAATATTAGAGTTGCCATACTAGGTGTGTTATATATGTGGGAAGAAGGGTGCATACCAATAATTTTTGCCAAAGAGTAGAAAGATTTTAGGGAATGATTCTAATTTTTCCCAATTAGTATTCATGCCTATTATTTTATGGGTCCTTTTGGCTAGAATGTGGAAATGTTGACTGTTTCAAACTGGAATAGACATCCTGACCCAACTAGTAGAACAAGTATTTTGAAAATACAAAGCAAGGAAGTAAATGGAGATTCGATCCCACATAATTTTGGAGCTTAGTTACAAGTCCTAGACTTATTTAGAGCACTGTTATTTAAGTATTCCATAACTAGTAGACAAATTAAGTCGATGAAAAAGTTGCTGAATCTAATTTTTCAGTTTTTAGTAACCACTTTCACTCAATAGAACATTTGACAAATGATGAATATCTGAACATATGAGTAAATGTATCATTGTAAATTAATTATGCTTCCAGTAAAAAAGGATAATACATTTATACAAATTGTAATAGTTTTACATTCACTCTAATTTAGGAACTTGTTTTTTTGTCTTCCTTCTAATCTTACCAAGAAAAAAATTTTGTAAAATATAAAAAATTGTTTTGATAATGTTATAGTACTATAAATATTTCTAAAAACTTTTTTTCACTTTCTGAGCTTATTTCTTTTCAGACTAATAACAGTGTTTCTGGATAAGCAGGAGTCCAATGAGTAAATTTTGAGTAAAACTGATGAACACTCAATCAGATAAACATTATAAGTACTATATTTTATATTTTCCCATTTATCATATAAGCCAAAATGGTTATATGAATACTGAAAGAAATTATAGAAATGAATCTTCTCCACTGTGGGTCAGAATCCAAAATGGTACATCCGTTGTGGAAAACAGTGTTGCAGTTCCTAGAAAAAGCTAAAAATAGAATGAATTGTCATGTTACCCAGAAATTCTACTCCTAGGTATATACCACAATGACTTGAAAGCAGAGACTCAACAGGCTTGTACACCAATGTTTATTGTAGCACTGTTCACAATAGCCAAAAGGTTTTAATGCGCATCAACAGATGAATGGATAAATAATATGTGGTACATACATACAGTACTCAGTCAGTAGGAGAAATAAATTCTTGAAATATGTCATGCTACAGTAAAGAAGGAGCTTGAGCACATGCTGAGAGAAATAAGTCAAACATAAAAAGACATGTTGTAGAGGACCTCATTTATATAAAAAGACAAGAAAAGACAAATGTACAGAGGCCAAAGGTTATTAGTGATTACCAGGAGGAAGGAGAAAAAGAGGATTAATGATGTTGGAAAATAGCATTAGTTAAATGCAGGGTTGCATAGTTGCTTATGGCAGTTGCTCTTAATAAGTTGTACATCTCTAAAAAGTTGAACTGGCAAAAGTTGTGTGATATATTTACAACAGCAAAGAAAGATAGTAGCTATTGAGTCTGTTTATGATAACCAAATACCTCATGGGATTTGGTTATTGTATTGGAGATTTAGGGTCATGCGTTCTTGGGACATCCCAGTTAATTGACTTAATATCATATTTAGCCTCACCCCAACAATAATAGCAAAGTTTAACAGAACAGAAAATAATAAATGCTGGTGAGGTTGTGGGAAGATCGGAACTCTTGTGCACTGCTGGTG
>NW_006922384.1:876125-886957 GCF_000298275.1 Orycteropus afer afer | reverse complement strand
TCCTCAAGTTTAGAACTGTCCATTCTATTTTGCAATTGTCTTGACTTCCTCACCAGTTAGATGTTTTGTAACTACACAGTATTTTTGCTCTTTTTGGTTTGTTGTTGTCCTCATTTTCCAATTGAAGTCTCTGGTTCCCTGTTTACAATCTTGTAAGCTTATTTTACTTTAGGTACTTCCATAGCTGTGTTGGATTCTGGGTTATGTCATCTTGTGTATTAATGGTAGCCTATTGTTTGCTATTATTGGTTATCTGTTCAAAGGCTTACCTTTAGTATCTCTTGTAAGGTTGGTCTAGTTTTAACAAATTCCCTTAACCTGCTTATCAGGAAATCTCTTAGTTTCACCATCATATTGAGGAACAATTTTGCCGGGTATATAATTCTTGGTTGGAATTTTTTTCATTCACCATTTTATATATACCATCACATTGCCTTCCCACTTGCATGGTTTCTGCTGAGAAATCACAGCCTGTTCTTACTGGTTGTCCTTTGTAAGTAACTTCCCATTTTTCCCATGCTGCTTTCAGGATTCTTTCTTTATCTTTGGTTTTGATGCATTTGATAATGATATGTCTTGGTGTTTTTCTTTTAAGGTCTATTGTGTTTGGGGTTCATTGGATTTTCTGAACGGATATATTCTCATCTTTCTTCATATTGGGAAAGTTCTCTTCTAACAAATCTTGGACAATTTTCTCAGTGGTTTTATTTTTCTCTTCCTGTTCTGGAATTCCAATGACACATAGGTTATTCCTTTTGATGGTATCCCACATGAAACCTTAGCCTTTTTTCTTTTTGTTTAGATCTTTTTTCTGATTGATTCCTTTCTGAAGAAGTATTCTGGTATTTGTCTTCAATCTCATTAATTCTGTCTTCTGTTACATCAGTTCTATTCTTTTGCCCTTTTAAAGTGTTATCTATTTCTGAAAATTTAATATTAATCTTCTGGATTTCTATCTGTAGATTTTGAATCATTTCTAATTTTTCATTTATTTTGTCATGTTGTTCTTATATTTTCTTCTGAAATTGTTTTAGGGTTTTGTCTTTGTTTTCCTTAATTTTGTCAGTGTTTTCCTTGATCTGTCTCTCAATCCTTTGATGATATCTAAATAGAATTCCTTTGAATTCCTTTTCAGGCAGTTCCAATGCTGCTTCTTCCTCAGGGATGTGTTCTGGGTCTGTATCCTGCTCCCTCCTTTCTACCATTTTATCTTATGTCTTTGTGTGGACTGTGATGGTTTATTGTCTCTTAGACATTGTGATGCTTTATTTTGATCCCTGTTAACTGTTTGTGAAGAGCAATTAAGGGTGAATTAGGCTCTTTGTGGTTGTAGTTTTTCACTGGCCAGTTGGTAGAGAATGTAGTGGTGACTCTCACTGAGTTAGTGGAGCTGTATGTAGGAGGTGAGTGTATGGTTGTATTGTATGGGCACAGCTGCTGTCTTTCACTCAGTTACAAAAAAATGAAAATCGAAAACCATCAAAAAAGTAAAAGCAAGTGGACAAAAACCACATAAACACACAGGGGCTATCACCAAATAAAAAAAAAAGAAAAGAGAAAAAAAATAAAGCAATATCTGGGGAGAGGACAGTAAGAGAAAAAAGGTAGAGCAAGAGAGTAAAGAAGGAAAAAATGTGAAAAAATGCAAAAAGACAAACAAGGATTGGGGTTAACCAAGACAAAGAAAAAACTTGGAATCAGGAATAGGGAAGATAGAAAAAGCTAAAAACTTTAACCTGGGTAAAGAAGAATAAAGAACAATAATAAAAAGAGTAATAAATAATAATAATTTTAAAATAGACAAAACAAATAAACTATTGAAAAAAAAAAGGAGGGGAATCTTGACAGGATACGGAGTGGCACCCAGGTATCATCCAAGCACACTGACTGGGATGGAATTCCTGAAGGTGCAGAAAGTAAGTGAGAGTGAGGGATGGCCCCTCCTCTGTTCACTAAGAGGGTTTTTGGTATAAAAGTAACCCGGGAAATATAACACCTTTCCAGTCATTGGTGTCCAGAATGTCCTTGTGGTTCTTGGCAAGTGGAGCCTATTCTGAAGTCCCTGGAATCTGGGATAATACTGTGACTTTAAATTTCCAAAATGTTCATACTGCTTTTAAACTTTCAAAATAGCTGCACCCTCTGGACAGGCAAAAGTCCACACCTCAGCCTGCCTTCCTCTTTGCTGTTTCCCCTTTTATTCACCAGCCACCAATGCAGTCCTCTGTGCAATCCCTGGCTAGCAGTGCTGATTTTTAGGTTATTTCTTAGGTTCTAACACCACTAACCAATATTCAAGATGTCTGTGCCGTCAGGATTGCTTACAGACCACAGCTCCATATATCTTCTTTTTAGTGCTTTCATGCAAGTTTTTCTAATAGTTGGAGTTTAGTCCACTTCTTTATCCTTTCCTTTAAAGCTCAGAGTTCCAGGATTATCTTCTGTATCTGTGTTAATTGGTTCCTCTTTATTTGTTGATAAGGTTCTGTGCAATCTTTCTGCCTACTGTGCCATCTTACTGGATGTTCAGTATTTCTTAATCTGAAAGAAATGAAGAAACAATTCAAGTGTCTAGTTGCAATGGTGAGTGTTTCTATGGGCAAAATGCTGAAGGACAAAGGAGATGTTAAAAGAAGATGAAAATAATACACACTGTACATAAAATAATTAGTCAACCTTCAACTGTTTCAAAAGGTAGCATAAGATCAATAAACTATGATATTGAAGGAAGAAATACAAGATGCACTGAAAGTACTGACAAAAAACCCAAACAAACAAAAAAGAAAAAACAGCCTCTAGGAATTGATGGAATATCAGTTGAGATGTTTCAAGAAATGGATGCAACACTGGAAGAAGTCACTTATCTATGCAAAGAAATTTGGAAGACAGCTACTAGGCCAACAAGCTTGAAGAGGTCTGTATTTGTTTCCATTCCAAAGAAAGTGATCCAACAGAATTCAGGAATTATAGACTAATACCTTTAATATCATATGGAAGTAAAATTTTGCTGAAAATAATTAAAAAATGGTTGCAGCTTTACATAGACAGGGAACTGTCAGAAATTCAAGCTGGATTTAGAAGAGGATGTGGAATAAGTGTTATTACTGCTGGTGTCAGATGGGTCTTGGTTGAAAGCACAGAATAACAGAAAGATGTTTACCTCTGTTTCGTAGAGTATGCAAAAGCATTTGACTGTGCGGCTAACAAGAATTATGGATAATGTTTTAAAGAATAGGAATTCTAGAACACTTAATTGTGCTTGTGAGGGAACTATACATAGTCCAAGAGTCAATCATTTGAACTTAAAAAGGAGATACCACATGGTTTAAAGTCAGGAAAGTTATGTGTCAGAGTTGTATCCTTTCACCACAATAATTCAATCTGTATTCTGAGGAAGAAGCTGAACTATAACAAGAAGTACATGTCATCAGGATTGGAGGAAGACTCATTAATAACCAGCAGTAATCAATGACATACTTTCTTGCTGAAAGTGAAGAGTACTTGAAGACCTTACTGATGAAGATCAAAGACAGCTGTCTTCAGTATGGATTACATCTTCAAATAAAGAAAAAAAAAAATCTCACAACTGGATAAAAAAGCAACATCATGATAAATGTAGAAAAGATTAAAGTTGTCAAAGATTTCATTTTACTTAGTTCCACAATCAATGCCCATGCAAGCAGCAATCAATAATCTAAGCATGGCATTGGACAAGTCTGCTACAAATGACCTATTTAATGTGTTAAAGAGCAGATGTTTCTTTGAAGACCAGGGTGCTTCTGTCCCATGCCATAATATTTTCAATTGCCTCATAGGCATGAAAAACTTGGCCAAAGAATAAGGAAGACCAAAGAAGAGTTGATGCATTTAAATTATGATGTTGGTGAAGAGTATTGAATAAAACATGGATTACCACAAAAGCAAAATATCTGTCTTGGATGAAGGAGAACTGGAATGCTCCTTAGAAGCGAGGATGGTGAGCCTTTGCTTCTTGTACTTTGATCATGTAGTCAGTTGGGACCAGTGTCTGGAGAGTGATACCATACATGTAAACTGGAGGGTCAGGGAAAAGGGGAAAACCCTCAATGAGATGGATTGACACATTTGTTGCAACAATGGGGTCAAACATAGCAACATTTTGTGGATGGTGCTGGACTGGGCAGTGTTTGGTTCTGCTCTACATTGGGTTGCTATGGGTTAGAACCGACTCAACCATACCTAACAATAAGAACAGGTAAAGCTTTCACCTAAAACAGTATCTTTGGAAACAAAATTAAAGAGCTTCATTTTTTACAAAGACTTGTCTTATATTTAATGGGAATTTTGCAAGTTGTAGTAAATGAAACTTTATTGATTGAAAAAGATGTAGTTATTCTCATTTGCCAGGGTGGTGAAAATTGTTCCTGCTTTAAGGTTTAATTTCAATGTGAGTTCTTGTGATTCACATCCATTTAGATACTGAGTATGACCCTGGAGGTGAAGGCTAATCTATAGGGAGCATAAAATATTTTTTTTTACAGAAATAAAACAACAAACACAAATTGTTATTAGCCTCTGACCAAATAAGCTATTAGCATTTTCTGTCATAAAAGACTTATTCAGATTAATGATACTACTGGTATAGCTTAGCAGTGTAGTAAATTATATAGTGTGGCTTTTGCAGCCATACATCTTTGTAAACTCCATGGTAGAATTTGCCATGAGCAACTGAATAGCTCCTGATTGTTAAAATTATCCACCCAGGGTATTTCTGTTGAGAATCACAAAACAATGTTCTGGGAAGTTCTCTGGCTCAGGTGTATAGAATTCTGATAATGGGGTTGGTTAGTTGCCAGGCTCAAAGGAGCCCTCCTAGAGGTAGAAGGATTCTCTCTGACTGCTGGCTGAAAAAGGCGTGCTGCTGAGAGAAATGTGCTCCTGAGAGACATAAGAGACACACACTGCTGAGAGAGAGATGTGAGAGACATGCACTGTTGAGAAAGAGACATTTGAAAGACCCACTCTGCTGAGAGAGAGAAGTGAAAGACACACACTGCTGAAAGAGAGACATGAGAGACATGCACTGCTGAGAGAGTGATGTGCTACTGACACTGCTGGTTGCTGAGTGAGACGGCCAGCTGCAAGAGAGTGAGTGCATTTCTGAACTTGAATTGTAGTCTAATGCTTCCTTAATAAACTCCATAATCTATGAGTTCTGTGTGGCCACTGCAGCAAATTATCAAACCCAACAGAGAGGTGGTGGGTGCTGCGGGAGGAATGGTTGATGTCAGGGTTGGTGAGAGGGCTGAAAGAGGCAGCATGTCTGGTCTCACAGCAATTGGCCTTGGGCTACTGATGGTGATTCTGTCTTCCTCTTGTAGGGTTAGAGGAGATCAGAAGATGTGGCCTCCTTGCCTCTTTGGCAGCTTATTATTTGTATCATTTTCTTCTTTAAATCTCTTGATATTTATACATACTTGGTTAATGAAAATATACAGAACCCCGTAATATGAATCTTTGCTTATGCTCAAAGGTATGATAAAGAATGACAAGAGCAGGGAGAAAAAAGTAAGATAAAGTTTCAGGCTATTTTAAGCTTGTGTGACAAAGTTAGCAAAGACAAATACAACAAAGTAATGAAAAACTAACAAACACAAAATCAAGAGACTATATATAATTTTTAACAAAATTGTGTGTGCACCATTATTTCAATGAAATTTTAGTAAATTTCCATTATATTTTCATATGGTTAGTGGACAATATGATTCAGTAATAAGTAGGGTCTATTCCCATGAATGTTGCTCAGAAGCAAAGAAGGTGATACTTTAACTTACATTGGACATATCATCAGAAAAGATCAGTTACTAGAAAAGTTCATTCTGTTTAGTAAAGTAGAGGGACAGAGAAAATGAGTCAAACTGTTAATGAGATAGATTAACACAGTAGTCAAAAGAATGAAATCAAACATACTAATGATCATGAAGTTAGCACAGGGTCAAATAATTTTCTTTTAAACAATTTTCATGGAAATTGAAGAGAAAGAGACAGAAATATAAATAGATAATCACAACACAATTTGATAGGGCTGAGGTCAATGAACATTTTTCATGTGGTTGTAAAGGGAGAAGAATAAAGAAAGTCTTTCTAAAGAGAAGCAACATCCTTTAAATACTGAATAATGAAGGAGTATGAATTAAGAAATAGGGAAAAGAGAGAGAAGAGAATTTCAAAAAAAGGGAATGCCACGTACTGAGTCCTAAATGCAGAGACTGGTATGTTCCGGACCAGATAGGTTAATATCTCAGTTCCACCTTCTTGGTCTAGTTAATTAAACTCCTTAAATATCAGAAGGGCTGTTACTACAATGTTATTTCTGGCAGAAGATGTTTATAAGAATTAAGCATGAATTTTTTAACTTAGTGTTTATTTTTTATTAAATTTCCAGGACATTTTTTCCCCCAATATCATTCATTCTTTTTTTGTCTTTGGAAAGCAGACTAAAGGGTAATTTGTGAAGGATTTGTGATGGAATGAATCAATCTGCATTTAATTAAATACATGAAAGCTAATGTTATAACTGTCAAATGATATCTTGGCATTAATCTTCCAAAACTGTTTATATAAAATTGTCTAGGGAAAAGCAGCCTTTGAGGAAACTTCTGTGAATCACCTACTGATGAATTCAAGGACTTGACTCCTGAAGCTGTGAATTTTGTGGCAGCCATGAGCTTTGGAAGATCATCCCTGCAACTAGAGTATGCCTCAGTAAGAATAAATCAATTGTAGCCTACCTGGTTTTCCATCTTATAAATAGGTACTCTTTCTCTTCTAGAAAACAAAAATCTAAAGGGATTTAAACCAGATGCATCTATTACTAAGCTTGTTTAACTGAGTCAGTAAGAAGGTACAGAAGAGACTTGTTCAGGCTCACATCTATCGTCATCCCACGTTGCATTGTTACTACTGTGTCCACAGTAGAATATTTTCAGAAGGACAGATTCCACTTTGATAGACTGCATAATAGATCTTGTAAAATATTGTTCAATAAATAAGATTTCAATGAAATTTTGCTCCTTTCATTTGTTCATTCATTCCTTCCTTTTTTTCCCCTTATTTCTTGCTCTGTCCTTTCTTTGGCCATCCCTTTCTTTATATCTTTGGCATATGCTAGTGTCTACTATGTACCACTGTGGTCATGTTGTCAGAGGAAAGATTCCCTGGAAGAGGACAACATGTTTGTAAATTAAAGGGTCAGCAAATTAGAAAAAGACCCTCAATGAAATGGATTGATATAGTGGCTGCAATGATGGGCTCAAGTATAGCAAGGATTGCAAGGATGGCACATGACCAGGCAGTGTTTCATTCTGTTGTGCATCGGGTTACTATGAATCAGAACCAACTCTATGGCACCTAACAACCTAACTAGACTATGCCTCAAGGAGCTTGTTAAATCTTGAAGACTAACTTTAAGACTAGGACATGGTCTTTATATGGAAGAAAGCGTGATTTATTTGAAGAATAATGTTACATTAGGAAGAACTTAACACTAACTTTCCTACCATTTTTTCATCTTTTTTTGCTCCATTCCTTTCCATTGCAGGCAAACATATACACAAAGCCCAGAAATAGTACATTCGTATTGGCCTAAGCTGCCTAGAAATCCTCATTAAAATGTAAAAAAAAAAAAAAAAAAAAAAATCCAAGCTAAAATGATAGCAAAATTACATTCATTTTAAATAATTTTATTTTCTAACTTCTGTACATATGAATTGTAAGAACTCTTTCATTTGCCTTGAAGAATCTTTCCTCTTCTAGACTGAACAGAAGGTCTGTCAGTAACTTTGTAGATTATCATTTGTGGATTATCCTCTAAAGAGAGGATATATTCTGTATCTAAAATACACAAGTTGTTAACAACTAAGACTTTGTTTTCTTCAAATAGACACAGTAAACAGGTGTGGCACAATCTCTCAATGTCATTCTCATACCAGGGAATTATTTTTACTTCTTTAGATAACTGGATTCAGTCATGAATGGCTTCTAGTCAATTAAATAATGAGGTAATTGAATTCTTAATATCAGATTGGAACCACCCTTTGGACTTTTCTATATTGTTTTCTGGAATATCTCATACATACTCATCTAAGTGGTGCAGTAGTTAAAGCATTGGGCTGCTAACCAAAAGGTGTGTGATTTGAACCCCCCAACCATTTCATAGGAGAAAGATGATTCAGTCTACTTCTGTAAAGATTAATAGCTTTGGAAAAGCTATGGGAGCAGTTCTACTCTGTTCTATAGGGTCACTATGAGTCGGAATGCACTTGATTACAGTGTATTTTAAACATCTAATATGATGTCTTTGGTTAGCTCTTGGTCTCATTCCTGGAGCAAGTTGGTTTAACTGCTAACAAAAAATAAACAAATAAATAAAATATCTAATCACTTCTTAGTCCATTCTAATGTTAATCACATTTTTATTGGTATTATGTTTTATCTTATGTTGTTGTTGTTGTTAGGTGCTGTCGAGTTGCTTCTGACTCATAGTGATCCCATGCACAGCAGAACGAAACACCACCCGATCCCACACCAGCTCCATGATCCTTGCTTTACTTGAGCCCATTGTTGCAGCCACCGGGTTAATCTTTCTTGTTGAAGGCCTTCGCCTCCTTCGTTGACCCTCCACCTTACCAAGATTGACATCCTTCTCCAGGGAATGGTCCCCTCTGACAACATGACCAAGTAGGTAAGATGAAGTCTGGCCATCCTCCAGATGGATCCAACTTCCAAGGAGCATCTCAACTGCACTTTCTCCAGGACACATCTGTTAGTTCTTTTGGCAGCCCATGGTACCTTCAGCATTCTTCACCAGCACCAAAACTCAAAAACATCAACTCTTCTTTGGTCTTCCTTATTCATTGTCCAGCTCTCACATGAATACGAGGTGATTGGAAATATATCATGGCTTTTTTCAGGCGCACCTTAGTCCTCAAGGAGACATCCTTGCTCCTCAGCACTTGAAAGAGTTCCTTCACAGCTGACCTACCCAGTGCTACACGTCGTCTAATGTCCTGACTGCTGCTTCCATTGGCCTCGATTGTAGAATCATGCAATGTGAATTCTTTCACAACCTCAATCTTTTCTCCATTTATCATGATGCTGCTTATTGGTCCAGTTGTGAGGATTTTTGTCTTCTTTATATTAAGATGTAATCCATACTGCAGACTGTTTTCCTCAATCTTCATCAGTAAGTGCCTCAAGTCATCCTCACTTTCAGCAAGCAAAGTTGCATCATCAACATATCTCAGGTTATTAGTGATTCTTCCTCCAATCCTGATGCCACATTTTTCTTTGTATAGTCCAGCTTCTCAGATTATTTGCTCATCATATAGATTGAATAAGTATGGGGAAAGGATAAAACCCTGACACACTTCCTTCCTGATTTTAAACCATGCAGTGTCCCCTTGTTCCATTCAAATGACAGCCTCATGGTCAAGGTATAAGTTCCTCATGAGTACAATCAAGTGTTTGGGAATTCCCATTCTTTTCAATGTTATCCATAATTTGTCATGATCCACACAATCAAATGACTTTGCATAGTCAATAAAGCACAAGTAAATATTTTTCTGGTATTCTTTGCCTTGAGCCAAGATCCATCTGGCAGCAGCTATGATGTCCCTTGTTCCATGTCCTCTTCTAAATCCAGCTTGCACCTCTGGAAGTTCTCTGTCAATATACTGCTGCAACCGTTTTTTAATTATTTTCAGTAAGATCTTACTTGTGTGCACTATTAATGATATTGTTTGATAATTTCCACATTCTGTGGGATCACCTTTCTTTGGAATGGGTACAAATATGGATTTCTTCTAGTTAGTTAGCCAGGTAGATGTCTTCCAAATCTCTTGGCATAACCAAGTGAGTACCTCCAGTGCAGCATCCGTTTGTTGAAATATCTCAATGGGTATTCCCTCAATTCTGGGACCCTAGTTCTTCACCAATTCCTTCATTGCAGCTTTGATTTCCTCCTTCAGTACCATTGGTTCTAGATCATATGCCACCTCCTGAAGTGGATGAAGATCGACCAGTTCTTTTTGGTACAATGACTCTGTGTATTCCTGCCATATTCTTTTGATGTTCCTTGCACCATTCAATGTTTTGCAATTGTTGTTGTTGTTGTTGTTATGTGCCATCGAGTCGGACCTGACCCATAGCCACCCCTCCTTGGGTTTCTGAAGCAGTATCACTATGGAAGTAGGTTACCTTATCTTCCTTCCAAGGAGTTTTATCTTTAGAAACTTTCAATATTGAAACTAGAGGCTTAAAATTTTTCCTCAATTCTTTCAGCTTGAGAAATGCTGAGCATGTTTTTCCCTTTTGGTTTTCTAACTCCAGGTCTTTGCACATTTCATTATAGTAATTGGCTTTGTCTGCTTGAGCTGCTCTTTGACATCTTCAGTTCAATTCTTTTATCTTGTCATTTCTTCCATTTGCTTTAGTTACTCTCTGCTCAAAGGTAAGTTTCAGAGTCTCTTCTGTCATCCATTTTGGTCTTCTTTTGTTTTCTTTGTAGTGACCTCTTGATTTCTTCATGGATGATGCTCTTGATGTCATCCTACAATTCATTTGGTTTCCGGTCACTGGTGTTCAATGCATCAAATATATTTTTTAGATGGTCTCTAAATTCAGGAAGGATATAATCTAGATCATATTTTGCCTCTGGTGGACTTGTTTTAATTGTCTTTAACTTCAAGTTGAACTTGCATATGAGCAGTTGATGGTCTGTTCCACAATCAGCTCCTGGCCTGGTTTTGGCTGAAGATATTGAGCTTTTCCATGGCCTCTTGCCACAGATGTAG
>NW_006922384.1:872707-875580 GCF_000298275.1 Orycteropus afer afer | reverse complement strand
TACCTAGGATATCAATCTTTATGTGTTCCATTTCATTTTTGACAACTTCCAATTTTCCTAGATTCATACTTCATACATTCAATATTCCAGTTATTAATGGATATTTGCCACTGTTTCTCCTCAATTTGAGTGGTGCCATGTCAGCAAATGGAGATCTCAAAAGCTTTACCTTATCCATATGAGTAAAGCTGATTTTACTCTGATAATGCAGCTCTTTCCCAGTCCTACTTTGAGAGCTTTCTATGCTAAGTGACTTATCTTCCTCCTCTGTATTGGACAATGTTTCTGGACTATTCATAAATTTGTGCAGTAATGTATCAGACAGTGTTTCTCTGCTATTCCTGAGGTTTTCCTTGGCCAGTTCTTTGAGAAGTGGATGGCCTCCCATTCTTCCTAGTCTGCCTCAGTCTGCAAGCCAAGCTGATTCCTATGCAACAGGTGTACCTCACTGGGTTTGAAACACCAGTGGTACAGGCTCAAGACTCACAGAAATACGTTACCACAGTAGGACATACCGACAGACAAGTTTGTCTCCCTTAGCTGTTTGAAACCCCTCCAGTCACCCTTACCTGGATCCCTGTGGCTAACTTCTTGATCTGTTCCAGTCCCCTTTGCCTTTTCTGTTCTCTCCCTGCTCCCCACCTCATTGCTTGTGGGGGGTGGCCTGGGTTCCCTCTCCTCACTTGACTCCCTGTGGTTGACTCCTCAATCTGTTTGGGTCCCCTTTGCCTTTTCTGTCCTCTCCCTGCTTCCCACCTCACTGCCTGTTCTTAGTTTCCTGGAATCCAAATGAGAATGCTATCACTTTAAAATCCAAAATGATTGCCACTTGTAAACATTCAAATTGGCTGGGCCCTTGGTTACTTTAAATATCCAAAATGGCCACCACTTGTAAACATTCAAAATGGCTGTACCCTCTGTCACTTTAAATATTCAAAATGGCTGCCACATGTAAACAATCAAAATGGCTGCACCCTCCGGACAAATAAGAAGGTGAGCGAAAGAAAACCTGCAATATCTGGGGATAGGGCAATAAGAGAAAAAGGCAGAGAAGGAGAATAATGAAGAAAAACAAAAATAAGAAAAATGCCAAAAGAGAAACAAGGGATAGGGTTAACCATGAGAAAAAAGAAGAAAAAAAAAATTGCAACCAAGAATAGGGAAAAATAAATAGCTGAAAACTAGGACCTAGGAGGGAAAGAATAAAGAATAATAGTAAAAAGGACAAAAATATTAATAACAGTAGTAGTTTAAAACAGACAAAAGCAAGCAAACTAAAAACCAGAAAAAAAGAAAAAGAAAAAAAAATCAGGGGAGGGCAGGGCAGGTCACCCAGAGCACTGTGTGTCCAAGCACACAGAGTGGTTTGGAGTTCTGCGGGTCTGGAAGGTGGGTGGGAGTGAGGGATGGCCGAACCTCTGTTTACCAAGCAGGTGTGGGGTATAAGAGTACCAAGGGGAATGTCGCACCTTTTCAGTTGTCTAGGTCTGGAGTGTCCTTGGGGTTATGAGGATATCTTCTAGTTCTAATGTTTATCTTATGGGGAAGCAGTAATTAACAAATGATGTTTCTTCAGTATCCATACAAGTTTCCTACTGAGGCAAATAGATACAGAAGTTTTTGAATGCACATCTTGTCTTATCATCTTGACTTATTGTTATGACAATACTACTACTACTACTACTAGCACTACCACTATGATGATGATGATGATGATGATGATGATGATGATAGAATATGTTGTTGTTCTTGTTAGATTCCATCAAGTCAACTACAATTCATAGTGTTCCCACACACAACAGCATGAAACACTGCCTGGTCTTACACCATCTTCATAATTGTTCCTATGTTTGAACTCATTCTGCAGCCACTGTGTTAGCCTTCCTCTTTCTCACTGATCTACTTTACCAACCATGCTGTCATTCCTCAGGGACTGGTATAACATGTCCAAAGTACATGAAACAAAGTCTCACCATCTATACCTGAAAGCAGCATTCTTGGTGTTTGGCTTCAAAATCTGAGTTGTGTACTTGGAATCCTAGTTCAAACCATTGCTAGTGCCATGCTCTTGGGCAAATTAGTTAACCACTCTGAAACTTGTTTGTCTCCTTCCTGAAACATACAACATAATACCATTCATAGTACAGCTAAGAAAGTATATACAAATAATGCATGTGTTGCCCTTGACTCGTAGTAGACACTTAAGTTTAATTATTTCCACCATTTCGATTGCCTCTGTTAGAATATGAGTCGTCTAGGAAAAGAGCTGTTTTGAGTCCTGTATCCAAATCCCTTAGAACAGAGTAGGCAATGTGAATTGTGAAAATATTGCTGGAATCTAATTGTTTCCATGGTTACTGTGAGCCTACCTGATATATATAGCCATACATCTTTTCATAAGGTGTTAAAAAAGGCATTGTTAATATAATTGTATAATGTATATTTTCTGAAACATTTTTATCTCTACAAAAGAGAGAAAATTGTAGAGAATTAAGTCTGACCAAATTTTTCCTATATATTTTGTTACTTTAAAAATATATATTTGAAGAAGAGGCATACGTTTCTTGAAAAACATGAGTTAATTGCAAGTGGATTAAATGTTGCAGGGAAAAAGAAAAATTAGTAAAAGAAAAGAAAAAAAATTAGGTACTTCTATGATTTCATGTCGATACAAGGAAAACAAATTTTAACACCACCTGCAGTTTTTGTGTGTCAAGATAATTTTATTTATATTACAATCCTCTGATCAAGGTGCTTGGAGCATCAAATAAACAATTCTAATGAGATAATAATGTTGTTGTTGTTGTTAAGTGCCGTCGAGTCGTTTCCGACTCATAGCGACCCCATGCACAGCAGAACGAAACACTGCCTGA
>NW_006922384.1:865128-871792 GCF_000298275.1 Orycteropus afer afer | reverse complement strand
GAGATATGCAGACGATACAACTTTGCTTGCTGAAAGTGAGGATGACTTAAGGCACCTACTGATGAAGGTTGAAGAATACAGTCTGCAGTATGGAGATAATAATAATAAACATAAATAGTTAAAATATCATAAAAATCCATATTGAAGACAACAAACACAGAATAAGGAAGTCTGAAAACAAAACATCATTTTAATTGTCATCTATCAATCTATCAATCTGCATTCCTTAACATAACCGTCTGATGACTAGGAATTTGTTTGCCTGCGTAAAGCTCTGCATTGTGGTTGCCTTGTTCTCTCTGTCCGGGTTAGAAAACACAGGTAATAACAGCCACACACACTAAGATTCTTATTGAGCTTAAGATATTCAGACAGGCTTGATTTACCATTATAAGTCATTACAGCTTAACAGTGCTGTTGGCTGCTGTCACTGTCATGTTGTTGTGTTCCAAAGAGCCTTAGCTAAGACGGTTGCTATTCATATAAAGGGAAAAAAGTGGCTCCAGCAACTTGGGATATTAAAAAGGCTGGCAGGAAATTGCCACAATGTTGTTAGGAAAGATCATTTTCTCGAAGATGTTACATTCAGCAGTTGCCCAGGAACTGTACTAAAGAATGGAAGTGTTTATCTCTGAAATTTTCAGGACTGTCTTGGGTAACAAGAAGAATGAATAAAAAGGATGAAAGGGAGGAATTAAAAAGGAACAATTTTTTTTTTTTTTTTTTTTTTAATATACACCCACAGAAAGAGGTTAAAACTTAGGAGTATCTTCGAGATCTCTGAGGTCAGATTTTAGGAACCCATGATCATAGATGAGATAAAATATGTCTTTCTTTCGTAATTCAAATTTCACATCCTTCAACAATGCTTATAAGCAACAAATCACAATTCCTATGACTGGTACAAATAGGAATCATAGATATTTTTATATCCCATTACAATTTCTTGTAGATTCTTAAATATATTATTTGAATTGATTACTACTTAGAAGAAAAATATGGTAGTTATTATCCTTGCCATTTGTTATGCATTAATAAACATATATACTGTTGTTGTTGTTGTTGTTATATGCCATGGAATCAGATCCTCCTAGCAACCCCTCCTTGGGATTCTGAGATGGTATCACTACGGAAGTGCCAGCTAAGGCACTTGACTGCTAAACTGAAGGCTGGCAGTTCAAACCCACCAGCCACTCCTCGGAAGGAAGGTTGGGCAATCTACTTCCCTAGGGATACCGCCTCGGAAACCTAAGGAGGGGTTGCTAGGAGTTGGTTTATGTTTGTAATAAAATTTTTAATTTTTAATATTTTGATAATTGCATTTAAACCTAATTTGCTTCATTGGTAATCTTATGGAATTCATTTTAGGCATTTAAATATATTATTTTGAGCAAGTCTACAGCTTTTACTTCACTGCCAAAAGATCTGTAAGTCATTTATGCTTGATAAATTTTAGGCTGTTATTGACTGCAAATTAACAGGGTGATTACTTTGATCACTTGAAAATTTCACATGCTGCATGAAATATGAATGTAGTTTTAAATCTTTTATAACTTCATTAAGGAGCTCTGGTGCCATAGTGCCTAAAGCATTTGACTGCTAACCTGAAGGCTGGTGGTTCAAACCCACCAGCCACTCTTGGAAAGGCGGATTAGACAATCTACTTCTGTACTGATACTG
Organism: Orycteropus afer afer; assembly: GCF_000298275.1. Lineage (NCBI taxonomy): Eukaryota > Metazoa > Chordata > Mammalia > Tubulidentata > Orycteropodidae > Orycteropus > Orycteropus afer. The sequence continues at coordinate 870,112 of NW_006922384.1, read as the reverse complement.
TCCCTGAAACCTGAGGAGGGGTCTCTATGAGTCAGACCTGACTTGACTACAGTGAGTTTGGAGTTTCTTTAACATCTTTATCAGTAAAATACTTTTTCTCTTGAAGGAATTTTATGGAGAGTAATTTAAAAATATACTTAATCTCAATCTTTTATTTTTAATTTTTTTTTTATACTTTCCTATTTGGGTATCAGTATACATATTTTGGGAGCTCTGGTAGCATAGTGGCTAAGACACTTGCCTGCTAACCAGACGGTTGGCGGTTCAAACCCACCAGCCACTCCTCGGAAGGAAGGTTGGGCAATCCTACTTCCGTAGTGATACTGCCTCGGAAACCCAAGGAGGGGTCGCTATGAGTCAGGTATGACTTGACGGCACATAACAACACAACAACAACAACAATACATATTTTACTCTTGAAATTTTTTAAATTAGGAGTATGTTTTGGACCTGTGATTTTTAAGTTTTTTGTTTTTTTTTTTCAAATAATTAAGCTCTTAAAAAGTTTTGTATATGCATATGAATTTTCCTTATGAAGAACTTCACATTTCCTATTAATCTATTTAGCTAGTATTTTATAAAAAGAGGTTTGAAGTTATATATTTCTTCTAATCACAAATAAAACAGATAGCCTGTCTATAAAATCCAAATTTATTGTGTTTTCCCATAAAATGTTCAAAGTAAAAAGAGAGACGGTTAAGAGGGTTTTCTTTTTGAAATTTTAAAGGACTCAGTAGTTTCTTCATCTAAAGCTCTTCCAATTGCTGTTATCAAATGAATTAGGTTGTTTGTGTGATAAGTGTTGGGGTGAATTGAGGTCATTTTATAGTATAATAAATGGGTGACTTTACCAGGAGACACTTCCATTTCTGTGTCTAGATAATGCTATTAAAATTTAAAAAAACACCCATAAGCTTAGTAATGAAATAAAAAAGCAAACAAGGACAAGTATTTCTTGCCAATGGCAGTCAGTTAATCTACAAATTGCCTTTACTTAATTAATTAGTTTAATGTTTGCAAAGCACTTTGAGGATGGAAGGAATTATATAAATGTTAGATATTTTGAATAGACTTAATTCTCCTTTCAAGCCTGAGTTCTCATTAACTATTCCTTCTCCTAGATAAGGACCAGAGAAATCATGCCCTCTAGGACTTCTCCAGGGCAGCAGAGATTGACCCTTTGATATGCTGACACCTGACATAGCTGAGAATTTATACAATGTATCTGGTAGCATAATGGCTAAGACACTTGCCTGCTAACCAGAAGGCTGGCGGTTCAAACCCACCAGCCACTCCTCAGAAGGAAGATTGGGCAATCTACTTCCGTAGTGATACTGCCTCGGAAACCCAAGGAGGGGTCGCTATGAGTCGGGGCCGACTCGACGGCACATAACAACAACAACAACAACATCCTTTCTTTATATTCTTCTAATTGCAAAGGAGCCCTTATAAGACCTAGCATTAAAGAAGAAATGGTATGGGTAAACAGTAAAAACAAAACAAAAAAGCAAAGCGAAGTTAGAGGGAAGGGAAAGACATTTATTGCTTCCCTCTCTCTCTTTTTTTCCCTTCATTTTCTTTTCCTTTTAAAGAATCCTCTTCTCCCACACCACTTGGATTGCTGGAGCAAAAACATGTATTGTAGTGTCCTGCAAGTAGAGCAAGGATAATTCATTTTGATGTGGTCCCACATTGGCAGTCTTTATATAGGAGACAGTTAATTAAACAGCAAATGAGATAATCTGAATTTTGAAAATTGTCACCTGCACTGCTCTCCTTTTTAAGCATTCTTTCCAAAAAAAAAAAAAAAAAAAAACAAGTTTATCACTACAATCCAGGATTTCAGCCACTTTTTTTTAATGGGCAACTAAATTCATAGTAGGACCTCGTGTTTGATTTTCAGCATGATCAAAATCTAGAGAAGCTTTCATAAAGATGTCTCAGGATTGGACAGCTTTGGCTCCATTGTGCATACAGTGACATCACTAGAGATGTGTGTGAAGCAGGAGGGTGAAGACCATAGCGGGTGGCACTGTCAGAAGGGGTGACACCAAAATGACTATCTATAAAATTTTTGTGTAGTGTTTCAGCAGAAATCTTTTATAAAAATATTCCCATAGTTTAACGAACATTTTTTTTTTTTTTGTAAGCCTGTCTTATATGTATCAATATACCTACAAAGATAAAACAGTGTGCTAATTTGTTTTCTGAACCTTCTAATGTAGCTTGGTCAGAGCTATCATTATTACCTAATTACTGCGCTACTTGTTGTTGTTGTTATGTGCCATGGAGTCAGACCCGACTCATAACTACCCCTCCTTGGGCTTCCGAGGTAATATCACTACGGAAGTAGATTGCCCCATCTTCCTTCCAAGGAGTGGCTGGTGGGCTTGACCCTCCAGCCTTCTGGTTAGCAGTCAAGTGCCTTAGGCACTATGCTACCAGAGCTCCTGTGCTACTTGGAGTCACGTGATTTCATCTTTCCTTCTACAAGTATATACTGTTTTATTTGCTATCAGTGTTTTTATAATCTCAAATTTTCTCAAATTTCTGATGTTTTCGATGCAATATAGTAGTAATTAGTATTTTTGAACCTATACGGAAAAAAAAAAAAAAAAACCTCACTGCCGTGGAGTCCATTGTGACTCACAGTCATAGTAACCCTTCCTTGGGTTTCCAAGGTGTTATTTCTATGGAAGTAAATTGTCCAGTCTTCCTTCCAACAAGTTTTTTGAGAATCAAGTAGTAATTAAAGGAAAAGAAAATGTCATTAAGTCGATTCTGATTCGTAGACATTTCCCCAGGGTTTCCAAGGTTCTAAATCTTTACAGAAGCAGACTATCTCATCTTCTTTTCCAAGGAGCAGCTGGTGGGTTAATTAAATGAAAATAATAACAATAATAAAGCTTCCACTCAGTTAAATAATGTTGTAGCTAGTAATGGTGTAATTCAGTGTAGAAAGGATTGACAAAACAATTTGGTTGTTACTTCTCATATAATCTAAAAAATCATATAATTTAAGCAATTTATAACTATACTTATCACATATTATTCTATGATTAAAATAGACAATAAACATTACAAAGGATTTTGCGTGGTATGGTATTCAAAAACTAAACTCATTGCCATCAAGTGGATCCCAACTCATAGTGACCCCTTCTTGGGTTCCTGAGGTGGTATCACTATGGAAGTAGATTGCCCAATCTACCTTCTGAGTAGTGGCTGGTGGGTTTGAACTGCCAGTCTTCTGGTTAGCAGTCAAATGCCTTAGGCACTATGCTACCAGAGCTTCCCAGTGGTATGGTACAGGAGAAGGTAAATGGAGGAGGTGCCACCATAAGTTTAGGAATGGGGTCACACCAAGACTAGAGACATCACTGCATATGGGGTTGACATGAATCAGGGCTGACTTTGTAGCAGCTAACAATAATGGCAAAAAAAAAAAAAAAAAAAATCTAGAAAGGCTACTTTTAGCTATGTTCTAAAGGTAAAATTAATACCTGCATTTAAAACAGGTCTTTGTTTAGTATTGCTACAGTTGATTAATATAGAATATTAAAATGTATATTACTTCTATCATAGGACTCTTAACTTGTGAGTACCAAATTTAAAGATAGATTTTTGTTTCACAATTCTCCCAAATAAAATATGTATTCTTGAAGTAACTTAGTGCTGGGACTGATTATTAAAATACTTATATAAAGGAGATTTAAATAAGTATGTTTTAAAACTCTATTTATAAAAATAAAAAAATATATATATGGAAATATAGTTCATGACATATATTAAATATATTTGGAGTCTTTTATGAGGTGCTTGAAATCATTTTTTAAATAGGATGGCATATGTTGTCAAAAGGCAATGATTATTACTCAAAGTTAATCTCCCAAGGTGATACATGCACTGTAATTTGTTTATCAAAATTTGGAAGGGGTACAATTTTCCACGTTCTATTTTACTAAGACAGCTAAATAGATGAAAAGCCTAGTCTCACTTTATGTTCCAAAATTTAGAGAAATATCTGCATTCAAACCCCTCACCTATAAAAGCTGATTCCAGAAATAAAAGTAATGTTGAAAATTTAAAGAAATACAGTCAAAATAATTTTTTATCCTTTATTTTATTTTTGGCCCATTAATAGAAAGCCCAATTTATTCATAATAAAGCTGTGCATGTGCATGGTCAAAAAGCATTATATTAGACTAGACTAGATGAGAGGAGCTCTGGTAGCATAGTGCCTAAGGCACTTGACTGCTAAGCAGAAGGCTAGTGGTTCAAACCCACCAGCCACTCCTCGGAAGGAAGAGGGGGCAATCTACTTCCGTAGTAATACTGCCTCAGAAACCCAAGGAGGGGTCTCTATGAGTCAGGTCCGACTCGACAACACATGACAACAACAACACAGACTAGATGAGAAGGTGAGAGCAGAACCCAAGGTTTAATATAAATATTTTGGCCATAGTTAATAATTTATTTGAGAGAGAGAATATTTGCTTGTGCATTAAAATGTTTTTCTGTTCTTCACAAAGCACTTTTCCTTTGATCCCAAACTTGACTATTTGTACTTTTCTAGCAAGAATTGTAAAGTGACAAGAATGTTGACTGTCAGAAATGTGGAATTTGGAATGAGACTGCCAGGGATTGAATTGTGACTAGTTAGTGGCTCTTGTGAAAATGACTTAGCCACTGAATTTTTTTTTGCTCTTATTTTTGTGTAAGAATAACTATAAACAATGTCTATAAGGTATTGAGATAAATAATTTATGTCAAGCACTTAACTCAATGCCTGGTATTGTTGTTGTTAGATGCTAGGATGCATAAATATTGCTATCCCAGGCATCAGCGAGGTCAAATGCACTGGTTTTGGACCAGTCAATCATATGATGTACTGTTGTTGTTGTTGTTATGTGCCGTCGAGTCGGCCCCGACTCATAGCGACCCCTCCTTGGGTTTCCGAGGCAGTATCACTACGGAAGTAGGATTG
>NW_006922384.1:864353-864868 GCF_000298275.1 Orycteropus afer afer | reverse complement strand
TCTGATATTGACCAAACTTGCAATCAAGATGTATTGATTATTGCTGGTGATTGGAATGCGAAAGTTGGAAAACAAAGAAGAATCACTGATAGTTGGAAAATATGGCTTCACTGGTAGAAATGATGCCAGAGATCAAATGATAGAATTTTGCAATACTAATGACATCTTTATTGCAAATACCCTTTTTCAACAACATAAATAGTGACTATACACATAGAACTCACTAGATAGAATACATAGGTATCAGATTGACTATATCTGTGGAAAGAGGAGATGGAGAAACTCAGTATCTTCAGCCAAAAAAGACCAGGAGTTAACTGCAGAATAGACCATAAACTGCTCATTTGGAAGTTCACATTGAAGCTGAACACAATTGAAACAAGCCCATGAGAACCAAAATAAGGCTTTGATTATATCACACCTGAATTTAGAGACCATTTGAAGAATAGATTTGAGGCATTTTGCACCCATGACCGAAAACAAGATGAGTTGTGGGATGACATCAAGGACATCAT